>NC_133773.1:46629632-46636112 GCF_003597395.2 Chelonoidis abingdonii
AACCATAAACACATGAAAAGACCTAGGTTTACAATTTATGATTAAAACTCTACTATCTACACAATATACATAGACATAAAATGTAAAAACTTAAATATCTTAGAAACAGTAGCCAATCAGTTGTTTTAATTGTCATATTTGACTTCAGCACATCAAAATACATAATAAATACCACATTTTATCTCTGAAGCAGACGACTTCTCAAAAATTGTAAACCAGTGTAATTAGCTTATTATCTTAATCACTTTTGATCTAATTACTGTTATCCTGGCCAACCTTAGATCTGTTCAAAATACATCTCATTTACTGATTGCTAGTAGCTAAACTGAACCAAAAGCTCTTCTGTTGAATGAGCTTCTAATTAGTGATATGTAACTAGGGGGACCGGACTTCATTTTGGAAACTTTTTTTTTTTTTAAACTTGATGATTGAAAGCCATATTGCTAGGTGGCCCATTAACAGAAATGGAGTAACAGTTTGTGTAGCTATCAGATATTTTTTAATAATTTGTCTGGGAAATGAGCAGAATAGGCAGTAATACTTAGAGTAGTTCAGAAATCAGGTGAATAAAATATAATAAACAGGGTAACAAAACACATTAGCAAAGGAGGAAAGACAGCTGAGATCAGTAAAATATTTACTCATGAGTCATTAAAGATCAGCACTGAACAGCAGCCGAGAACAGTAGCTAGAACCAAAGCAACAATTTTCAAGGTTTCTCTGTCAGTAAGGAAGCAAAATTTGTTTTGCAAGGGATGTTTTTGTGTGTGGTGATTCTAACCTTGGTAATGGTGCCTTTTCCTTTCATTTTATATGGAGAGCAATATTGCCATAGTTGCAACAGAGTTATAGTTTTTCTTTCTGAACAAGAAAGGTTTTGAAAGCAATTGTACTAGTTTACCAGAGTGTTTCTGATCTTGGCATGTTGCAAGATATCTATCTTTAAAATCATGTTGTTCTGATGGTCCTCACATACACGTTTCAATATCAACATGACTGATGTCATGTCTCAGATTATTTTATATGATTTAAGCTTTTCATTAATCTAATTTTAAAAGATTAGAAGGTACTGAAGTGAAGACAGTGGGCTAAACCAAGCAAGCTGTGGATAAGAATAATGTGACTTTAAAGTTCACTGCTTGAGACTGGCAGGGCTAGGAATTAAGGCTTCATACTACTAGAAAGCAAAATTTCCTGGCTTTTCAGTAGTTATAAAGCACTTATTTCTGTCCCTTAAGTTTTATATATCAGAATTTAGGACTGTTACTGGTTCTTAGGTATATCTCCAATTATAAAATATTCAATCTCCTAGAACTGGAAGGGACCTTGAAAGGTCATTGAGTCCAGCCCCCTGCCTTCACTAGCAGGACTAAGTACTGATTTTTGCCTCAGATCCCCAAGTGGCCCCCTCAAAGATTGAACTCTCTCAACCCTGGGTTTAACAAGCCAATGCTCAAACCACTGAGCTATCCGTCCCACCCCCTGCACAGTTACACAGATTCAGTTTGAGTATAGGTTTCAGAGGAGTAGCTTTGTTAGTCTGTATCAGCAAAAACAACAAGGAGTCCTTGTGGCACCCTAGAGACTGACAAATTTACTTGGGCATAAGCTTTTGTGGGCTATAACCCACTTCATCAACTGCATGGAGTGAAAAATACAGTAAGCAGGTATAAATTTACAGCATATGAAAAGATGGGAGTTGCCTTACCAAGTGAGGGGTCAGTGCTAACGAGGCCAATTCAGTTAGGCTGGATGTGGCCCATTCCAAACAGTTGATAAGAACGTGTATCAACAGAGGGAAAATTATTTTTTGTATTGACCCAGCTACTCCCAGTCTTTTTTGAGGCCTAATTTGATGGTGTCAAGTTTGCAAATTAATTCCAGTTCTGTAGTTTCTTGTTGAAGTCTGTTTTTGAAGTTT
The DNA here is from genome assembly GCF_003597395.2 of Chelonoidis abingdonii. Classification (NCBI taxonomy): domain Eukaryota; kingdom Metazoa; phylum Chordata; order Testudines; family Testudinidae; genus Chelonoidis; species Chelonoidis abingdonii. Next base: position 46,631,554 of record NC_133773.1, read on the forward strand.
GAAGTTTCTGCTTATAAAAATAGACATATTTATTCTAAGAATTAGTTTTTATTTTGTTTAGAAATAACTGAGATCCTTCAGTAGTTGGCTTTATAGACATGCAAAGTACTGCATTATTAGTGTGTGAACACTAATCTTTTTTTATATCTAAAAGAGCTTGCAATTGGAGTGTTGTAGGGGCTCAAGTTAACAGCATTTCAGATGCAAAACTAGATGAATTAAAGAACTACAACTGCATAAATCAAGAGTTGTAAGCAAGGTTCCTTAGATCATGCAATGGGCAGAAATTTGGAAATGTACTGTTAAGTGGGATAATCAGCATATGTTTCATACAATAAATGGTGTATTTTTATACATTAAAGTTTTTAATTGATATTAAATCATTTGTTTTCTTAGGTGTAGAAAAATCCTGAAACTTTAATTGGAAGATCATATGCTCTGTGACGCACACCAATAGCATAACTTTTTTGCCTGGTGTATCAAATGCACAGAAGTGGCGCCGCATTATTTTAGTAAGTGTAGCTTTTTAACTAAAATTTTGTCAGTAAACTACCATTTACCGATCAAACTTCAACATAAGTAAGAAGCATCCTTCACTGAAAGGAATCCATCAAGGATTTTGATAGTATGATTTTCCAATTATACCCCTTAATCAATGGTGGTAAAGTCCTAATGTATGTGCAGTTATACCTACAAATAAGTCCTTTAACCATTATAACTTTTGTTTGGAGAACAGATATAAGCTATACTGACAAAAGAAATGTTGCTGGTATAAGCTGTCTCTCCATTAGGAGGATTTGCTGGTATAGCTCTTATCAGCAAACCATTCCTAGTGTAGCTAAAGCCTCAGTTACTGTCCCAGAGCTGCTAACCCTCAATTCATTGCAGCACTTCTCTGAAGAATGCAATATTGTTTTCTTAGCCATCTCAGAGACCTGTAGGAGGGAGCACTCTGATTCTGTGAGGTACAGTGACTTCAGGTTTGCAAGAACAAACAGGTTTTAAACAGAATAGTTAAATGGGAAATTAAGAATAACATTAATTTCAGCCTGTATATTCTTCCAAAACTCAATAAGAACAGGGCACTCCTGTAGCAGTGTTCCTGTACTACACGTTGCTAGCAAACATCCATATCCTTAGCATCAATCTGTTGCATTTTTGTAGGGATTTGATATAATCTGAATTAAAGCTTTCATTTTATATGTTGTTGAAGGAAATGGACTTTCCTTTCTGAGTTATAGCACTGATCACAAAGTCAAAACCAAGCAAATTTAATGGTAGATATTGGGACCATATAATTGCCTGCTGAATAGCATCCTCTCACTTCAGTACATCATTAATATGTGTTTCGACTTCAAAGAGAATCGCAATTTAAAGCGCATTACAAATTTTCTAGAATTTGTGTGCATTGAGAAATGTGGGGAGAATTGGTAACAAAACTCTGCTAATCACAGGATTAGTTTCTTAAGTAATAGGATACTCATAGTGCAAGACTGACAAAGTAGTATGTCTGTTCTATAAAAGAGCTTTCCATGAAAAACTGGATTAATGATAATGGGATCTTCCCAGATCTGAAAAGCATTTTCTCCACTCAGATTAGTTCATGTAAAATGACTTACTTTCAGTATGATTAAGAGATGTTATTCCACAGAGCATATACATTTCTCTTACATCTGCAAGAAAATCAAACTCCCCAATTTTTTTCAAGCTCTCTCCAACTACTACGATTCCATTCCTAAAACTTGGCAGCATTATTGTCCTCTGGGTAACTTGTGTGATCTGGGAATTTCTAACATCACTGAGTAACCAGCTTTGTGTCCCCCAAAGTTTGCCCCTTTGTAGAACAAAATAGCCTAATTACAATTAAGATGCATTTCTTCCAAATTGTCATGATACTAACATGTACTGGTATAAAAACGTAACAAAACTTGTTTGTGGATAAGATAAGTACTCATCACTCTGGTAACTTTGGATAATTAGTTTTCCTTTGAATATGGAAATATTTCAAAAACGAACTTGTAAGGAAATGTAATGGTCAGAAATTTAACGGTATTTGAAATTATAATTAAAATGTTTTTCACGTCTACTCATAAATTGAGACTAGAACAGACGGAAGAGGTTGAAATGTAGCTGATGGAATATGAATCTGAATTTCTTCTAGCATCTAAAATTGAAGATCCATATCTATGCTTCAAATCCAATTTTACAAAATAGGATGCATCATAGTTTGTTACATCAAAATTATAGTTTTACTTTTGCAGTTTTACTCTAGAAGGTGAGAGTGGAATCCAGGGACTGAATGGGAGTAGAAAGGCTTTCTTCTAAGTTGTGTAGGGTTACCATACGTCCGTATTTCCCCGGACATGTCCAGCTTTTTGGTTCTTAAATTGCTGTCCGGGAGGAATTTTTAAATATCTAAAAACGTCCAGGATTTTGCCATTATTATTTTTCCGCAAAGAAGAGTTGATCATTTGAGAAAAAGAGTGAATGTTGATCACTTGAGAGAGTGCCCACTTTTTCCCCCTACCTCCCAGTGCTTTCGCCACGAAACAGGTGTTTTGCACGGCTGGAAGGGAGGATGGAAGAGGGGGAGTGCAGCGCGCTCATGGGAGAAGGTGGGGCCAGGGCAGGGATTTGGGGCAGGGAGGGGTTGGAGTTGGGGTGGGGACTTTGGAGAAGGGGTTGGAATGGGGGCAGGGAAGGGGTGGAGTTCAAATTTGGTAACCGTAAAGTTGTGCCTACCTGAGCCCTCAAAATTGTGCACTACAGATTGTGCAAGTGTTCAAAATATGAACAGATAGACTCTTTGGGCTTTATTCCCCTTCACATGGGTTTGACTGGGTTCTTTGGGCTTCACTTTCCCTCAGAGGGGCTGTGATGCCTTGTTGAGCTTCTTCGCTGTGGCGGCTGCTTGGCTGAGAAGAAAAAATAAGTGATATTCTTACAAAACCACCTACTTCAGGCCTCATTTCTACCTATTTTCTCCTTTTAGATGTTAGCTTGCTACTAATGGGTGTGAGTAAACTGGATATTTTGTACAGACGGCTTCTCCTCACTAAACTTTTCATTCGAGGATGGGGAAGACCAGATGATCTGAAAAGGTGATTATATTTCCTCACTGAAAAAAATCAGAATATTTCATACTGTTAATCTAAGTAAATGTATTTTAAATACTATGAACAGATACATATTTTACTAAAAATACAATGTTTTATTTTCCATTTTCTAAAAAAAGTAAAACACCACGCTATAGGACTAATTAGATTTCAGAAACTCAATGCATTTTTTAATTTTTAAATTATATTTTTCCTTACAACAAAATAGTTTAGTGTATAAATGCAAGATGCTGTTACAGTCTTTGTTTAAAAATGAAGAATCCAATTAATGGAAACTTTAAACGTGCTGGTGTAGGATAACATATATTAAAAGACCTTGAATTTATATAAAGCTAGCTAGATAGTTTGTGTTATCCAAGGACAAAGCTTGTAAAACTCCTTTGAAGGAGGCATCTTCTATAAAATTAGAAAAGAACTAACTCAGTTTCTCTCTTACTTAATGGTTTATAAAGAAGTTAGTTTGCCAAATACAAACTTTAAAACGTACAATGTAGGATAAGTATATGCTTTGCTTTCTCCATTTGGTTTCTCTTGGAAAAACTATGGCTAAATTTTGCACATCCATTTTGAATGAGTTATATAGAGAGAAAAATCTCCTTTTAGAGTTGATTAAGAACAAGAAAGAGCTTTTGCACTGTAGGTTTTGATTTCATGTTTGTTTAAGGTTTATATATTAGCATGAGATATTCCCAAAGATTTAATGTAAAATATAGTTTAATACAATGTTAATTCTTCTTAATGAATCTTTCAGTAGATTGATTTTTAAAAGGCTTTTGCTTTTATACAAGCAACTTACTATGGTTTCTTAAGTTTTAAATATTGAATAACTGAGTGTATAAAATGCATAATATATCATATTAGACTAAAATGACAATTATAGATCTAAATATCTGAGAAATTGACTTTGTGCAGACATAAACACTACAAACAAAAGAATACATTGAACAAGAAACTGTGTTGAGGAAGTTTTTGTCTGTAGCAGTTGGTGGAGAGCTGTAAATGTGCATTGAGACTACCAGAGAATATAGTGGTTAACTTTGCAACAGTTCATCCTTAAATGGAATTACGTAGCTTAGCTTCTTTTCCAAACAACCATTTGTCTGATTCATCTGTTAAGAGTTGTCCAAATTCAAACAAAAGCCAAATTTCAAAATTTACTGCAAAACAAAATTTTTGAAAACATTTTGGGGGGGGGGTAAATCAAAACATTTAATTTTTATTTTGAAATCTTTAATTTTTATAATATAATATTAAAACAAAAACATCAAAACAGCATTTCGACCTTATCAAAATACTTTTTTCAATTTTTTTTAAATGAAATTTTACATGATCTGGAGAAAGGGGTAAAAAGTGACGTGGCAAAGTTTGCAGATGATACTGAACTGCTCAAGATAGTTAAGACCAAAGCAGACTGTGAAGAGCTTCAAAAAGATCTCACAAAAC
>NC_133773.1:46636508-46642952 GCF_003597395.2 Chelonoidis abingdonii
GTATAAAATCATGAGTGATGTGGAGAAAAGTAAATAAACTTTCCTTATTCACTGTTCCCATAATATAAGAAGTAGGCCACCAAATGAAAATAATGGGGGCCAGGTTTAAAACAAATAAAAGGAAATTCTTCTTCACACCACGCAGAGTCAACCTGTGGAACTGCTTGCCTGAGAAGGTTGTGAAGGCTACGACCAACAGGGTTTAAAAGTGAACTAGATACATTGATGGAGATTAAGTCCATTAATGGCTATTAGCCAGACAGGGTAAGGAATGGTGTCCCTAGCCTTTGTTTGTCAGAGGGCGGAGATGGATGGCAGGAGAGAGATCACTTGATCATTTCCTGTTAAGTTCACTCCCTCTGGGGCACCTGGCATTGGCCACTGTCGGTAGACAGGATACTGGGCTAGATGGACGTTTGGTCTGACCCAGTACGGCCATTCTTATGTTCTAAAATCAACACATTCTCTCAGAAAATTTCAGTTTCAATGAAACGGCTTTTTTTTTTAACAGGGAAAAACATTCTGTCATGAATTTTTCAACAAGATGTATTATTTAGCTTGTAATCTCTTGGGGGCAGAGTCTGTTTTATATTTGCACAGTGCCTCGCACAATGAGGCCTCAATCTCAGTTGGCATTGCTTTAATGCTAACACAAGTAATAATGGTATTAACTATTCCAAGGTATTTTAAGAATTATCATTGGTTAAATTAATTCCAAAATGTAGGATTCTTTAAGTGGATTGTCCACATATATTCCACTTGAGGTGCACCTGAACCTCATGCACATGAAACCTTTTGAGTAGCAATGTCTGTTGGGGCTGCACCTGTGACCTGTGCACCTCCAGCACTCTATAGACAAAGGGATAAAGGGCAGAGACAGACTCAGTTGCTTTCCGGTTCATTCTTTGCTACTGTGAGTGCAGGAAGGAATGGTTACCATCTCTACCTCTGTGTATGTGCTGTTCCTTCACTCCAGAGTCAGGCAGAACATCCTTCACTGCAGCTTAGGCGTTTGAAGAGAGAGGCCTGAAGGAACACTGTTTGCGTGGTTATGGGAGACATAGATGGTCCTCTCCACTTCCAAACAGATCACCTTAGGAGGGAAGTCAAGGCACAAGTTAGGTCCCACTGACATTGGTGCACTTTTCAATAATCTTTGTGTCCAGTATATGTTATCAATGATCCAAGCAGCTGACACTGAAGCCAGCTTCAAGAGCACTCTTCAGACTTCTCTGGACCAGCACCGAAAGCACATTCTGACCAAGACTGTGTCTTTGGTAACGAAAACCTTGGCACCGACATCTTTCCTGCCAACTTGATGATGGTACCGGCAACCTTTCTTTCTTAATCTTCACCTCTAGAGCTTCTCTTTGTAGTACCTACACAGTTCACAGGACTGGGAGAGTTGACAGTTCTAGACTAGGACCTAAGTTTCCATTGGTGTCTTCTATTAAGAAACCCAGTGTCACTAGCTCAGGAGCCTCGTGTTTCTAATCAAGCACTCCAGAAATCTGCTTTAGCCAACTGCTTTGGTCCCTGGAACCTTATGAGCCTACTCTATCTGTCTGAAAGAACATTCAGAAATCCACATGAGGAACTGCAGGGACAATCACAAGCAGTACTTTGCATGGGACCCATCATGGCCTGCACCCCCTTCCAGAATCTCATGCAGTCATGGTCTTTGTGAATCTTATATGGGATGCATCCTACTTGCAAGACTCCAGTTGCCTCTCAGGCAACTACAGCCAGGTCACCCTTCTGTTGTAGGTCTCACTGGTCTGGCAGATCATGCACCTGATGCAGAGAGTGACATAGAGGACTTGCAGAAGAAAGAAGTCCAACATGTCCTGACAGTGATTTTTGTCGTCTTCAGTGAACTGTTATAGCTTCAAACCAGCCTAATGACTGCTGGATCTTCCAGGAACTTCTCAGGAGATGACTGGGATTTCCAAGATGTCAGCTAAATTTGTATGACTTCTCTTGCACTACCTTTTCCATATTCTGCACATGTTCAGGCCCTCAGCAGATTGGTAGTGCCAGTAAATAACAGCTTAATGCACAGGCATCAGCTTTCTCTGAATTCCTGTTCCACCCCAGGCCCTGCCCCCACCTGACCCCTTCTCCCAAGCTGCCACCCATGCTCTGCCTCTTCCCGTCCCTGCTCCACTGCCACAGAACAGCTGATCGTGGCGGGTGGGAGGTGCTGGGATGAAGCAGGCGGAGTTGATTGGCGGGGCCACCGGTAGATGGTAGGTACTGGGGGGCAGGGGGAGAAGCTGGCTGCCGATGGGTGCTAAGCACCCACTAATTTTTGTCCCTGCGGGTGCTCCAGCCCTGGAACACCCACACAGTCGGCACCTATGGCTTAATGGAATCAGTTAGAGACCTTTGGACTCCTGCCTCTATGGTGCCTACATCTAAGAAAATGGACAGGTGCTATCAGATCACCTCCAAAGGCTTTGAATATTTCTTTAGCCATCTAACCCTTGACTCTTTGATCATAGTCACTGTCCAAGAGAAGTCCAAATGACAGGGTCCACATAAAGCAACTCCCAGGGATAAAGATGTTAAAATGTTGGTGGACCTCTTTGGTTGGAATTTGTATTCTTTAGCCATCCTATAAGCATTCATTATTAACTACCAAGCACTCCTGGCTAAATACAGCTCTCTTAGCTGGGCTCATGCGTCCCAATTCACCAACAAACTCCAACAGGAACACAACAAGGTGCAGGAGGGACAGCTGGTTGCATGGCCCTCAATACAGGTTGCTCTCAACTCCTCTCCTACGGTGGTCTGTAGTATGGCTAGCATAATAACAATTAATTGAGCCTCCTGATTGCAGTCCTTGAGAATACTAGAGGAAGCTCAAGCAACCATTGAGGGTTTCCCCTTTAAGGATTGTGACTTTAATAAGAATGCCGATTAGGCTATTTGCATGTTGAACGACATCAAAGGCAACCTTTTACTCTCTGGATGTATGCATCTTGGCTCCATGAAGGAGATGGTACAAGCTTCAGCCCTGTCCAAGGCAGACACAACCATCTGAGTACTATTACAGAGAGCAGAGACTGTCTGAGCCACTGAAGAAGAGGCAGAAGTTCCAGATGAAGATATCTTCTACCCCCCCCCCCGATGCTCACCTTCCATCTACCTTGAAATCGCAGGTTTGAATGTGCAGTTGAGAGCCTTGCAGAGCCAGCAGATCCAGCTATTCCCTGCCCCCCCCCCCCTTTTGAGAGCTGTTTGTTTTGGGAGGTATGGAAACAAATTACCTGGGACCAAAGGGTTCTGGAATCTTTTGGGCAAGGATTCTTTATCCAGTTGCAGTCCCCTGCAAACCTCCCTGCATCCCCAGTCCCTTCTGGGATCCCTTTCATGAAATATTGCTCAGGAAGGAAGTGGACTCCCTCCTGCAACTCAGAGGAGTAAAAGAATGCCCTTGGAATTACTTGGATCACAAGCAGAAAGGGGAATGTCGCCCCATCCTGAAACTGACTCAACAAATTCATCTGTGGGCTCAAGTTCAGGATGGTGATGCTGATGTCCATAATCCCCACATAGGATCCTCAAGATCGGTTTGCAGCTCTACTTACAAGACACATACTTTCATATTGCAATTCACCCAACCACAAGAAATATTTCAGGTTACTTGTCGGAAAGTTACTGCTAATGCAGAGTGCTTCCTTGTGGCCTCTCTCTCTGATCTTGAGGGTCTTCCGCAAATGTGTGGAGGTCATGGCTACTCAGCTGAGAAGGAAAGACATTTGAGTCTATCCTTACCTCAATGACTGGCTGATCCGAGCTGCTCACCTCAACACCTGAACGACTCTATTTGAGTAGTTCTGAATCTCTTTGCTGCATCAGACCTCAGTCAATGGAATGAAGTCCGCTCTCACATCTTGTTAGAGCATAAAATTCATAGGGGCAGTATGGAGGACAGGTTTCTCAACCAGAGGTTGAAACTTTAAAACTATGCTTTCTGGGGACTAATTGTCCATTTTTGACCTTTTTTGTGGGCATTAAGGCAGAGTTATATTGACTGACTTTTTTCATATAGTGAAAAGGCATTCCCAGTTTAAAGATTATGGGCCAGATTAACCCTTGTAAAACTCCATTTGACTAAATGACTGAATTTGCTGTGGTATATTCTGCATGAATTAATATTGGTATCTAACAAACAATCTCCTCTGCATGTAATTTAAAGGTAAGCTGGGAATTTTCCAACCTCAACCGTACTCCTTTAGTTCTTTGTTGTATAAAGTGCTCATAATTTGTGCTGCTAGTTCTGAAACTAGTGGTAGGAATCCCCATTCTCATCCTATGAAGTCCCTGGGCCCGAGTTTCATGATTAATGCTAATTTTGGCTGTTGATCTGTTGTATGGCAAGTCACTTGAGAATTTTGGCCCAATACCAACTGACTTCATAACTTCCATTCAACCCTGTCTTTCTCCGTTGAAAATAGAATAGGGGAAAACTTCAGAGCTGTTTGTTACATGTAACATTCTATTATTATTGGAAAAGGTCATGCTTCTGAGGATGAAACTAAATTTAATTTGGATGAATGGGAAAGGGAAGCATTTGCTGAAGATGAGTTTATTTTCTTTGTGACTCTCTGTAACAGGGTCACTTTTTCAGATAGTTACGAGCATTTATATAGAAAAACAGAATGGCATTTCCTAAATATGTTCAAAATAAAATTCCCAAGGGTAATCTGGATGAGATGCACCAGAGATATTGTAACATTTGGGAGAATTATCTCTCAACCACTATTGCTCCCAGAAAATCAGTAGAGTCATACAAAGGCACTTGAATGTTTTCCAGAAAGCTGTCTGGTTATTGTATCTGAAATAATGGGTTAAAATGGAAGCTGTTTTATAACTAACTATAGCATTTGTTATAATTCACATTTCTGTATAATAGGGATTTAAAAAAATGAAAACCCAAACATATCAACTAGTTAAAAATACTGTGTTGTGGAGTAGAAATTGGTTAGATTACAGGATATACTGGAGTAGGGGGGAAGTAAGCTTATTCCATGCGTGTAATAACATATTGTAAAACTAGGGAAGTATGTGTCACTTGATATATATTGCAGGTGCAAATGTATTTATAGTTTGACTGTAGTTTTGACCCTGACATCTACTGACATTTTCTTCCTGAGTAAAGGTACAGGAAAAACAGAAAATACAAAGACGTTGAGAGCTAGCCACTCACCAGTGTTCTCTTTTAGAGACTCTGATATTTTGCATGCCAGGTGATTTATTGCCAGCTCTTAGTCTTATATTATTTCCTAGCAAAGGTCATAAGCTATTACTGGAAAAAATGTTAGCCCACTTTTCCCCTGCCAGTGCAAGATCTAGTCCCTATGTAGTAGGCTTAGCTAATGTTAACTTACTTTACTAAGCTTTATTCCATGCTGGAGATGTCACTTTAACGGTGTTCTGTAGTTGGCTTCCCTACAGGGGATCACATAAGTGCCATTTTTACCATATTTGGGATTGAATTAAGTCTTTGCCCCCACACCCTTGCCTTGTGCTATGGCCCTGTCCCCATATCAAGTAGCAGCAATAAGCTGGCCTGCCTCCTCTCCAAGCAAGACAAACACAGGAGCATAGGCCCCTATATATTTGTCCCCGGTCTTACCTGTCAGTAGCGGTCCCCTCTCCTTCACTCTGAAGAGGCAGGAGTGAGGCCTCAGTGGGTGGGTGTCTACACAGCATAGAAAAACCTGTGGCTGGCCCGTGTCAGGTGACTCAGGCTCAGGCTACCGGGCTGTTTCATTGCTGTGTAGACTTCCAGTCTGGGGCTGGAGCCCAAGATCTGGGACTCTCCCACCCTGCAGAGTCCCAGAGCCTGAGGCCTGGTCTACACTACACGTTTAAACCAAATTTAGCAGCGTTAACTGATTTAACCCTGCACCTGTCCACACAACGAGGCCCTTTATATCAATATAAAGGGCTCTTTAAATCGATTTCTGTATTCTTCCCCGACAAGAGGAGTAGCGCTGAAATTGATATCGCCGTGTCGGATTAGGGTTAGTGTGGCCGCAAATCGACGGTATTGGCCTCTGGGCAGTCTCCCACAGTGCACCATTGTGTCTGCTTTGGAAAGCAATCTGAACTTGGATGCACTGTCCAGGTAGACAGGAAAAGCCCCACAAGCTTTTGAATTTCATTTCCTGTTTGCCCAGCATGAAGCTCTGATCAGCACGGGTGGCGATGCAGTCCCAAATCCAAAAAGAGCTCCAGCATAGACCATACAGGAGATACTAGATTTGATCGCTGTATGGGGAGACAAATCGGTTCTATCAGAGCTCCGTTACAGAAGACGAAATGACAAAGCATTTGAAAAAAATCTCCAGGCTATGATAGACAGAGGCCACAGCACAGTGCTGTGGGACAAGCGTAACGGAAAGCTAAAGAATCAAATGGACGCTCATAGAG
>NC_133773.1:46644153-46716062 GCF_003597395.2 Chelonoidis abingdonii
TACCCAGAATCACCTGCAACACTGTTTTGGCATTGTGATCTCAACCCAGAATTCCAATGGGCAGGGGAGACTGCGGGAACTATGGGATAGCTACGGGATAGCTACCCACAGTGCAGCGCTCCAGAAATCGACGCTAGCCTCGATACATGGACGCACACTGCCGAATTAATGTGCTTAGTGTGGCCGTGTGCACTGGACTTTATACAATCTGTTTTACAAAACCTGTTTATGTAAAATCGGAATAATCCCATAGTGTAGACACACCCTGTGCCTGGAAGTCAACATAGCAATGAAACAGCCTTGCAGCCATGAACTTGTGTTGGCTAGCACTGGCCAGCTGCTGGTGTCTAGTTGCTGTGCAGACATATCCAGTGTTACACCTGGGTCCTGGGCTAATTTCCTCCTGTGGGCAGATCCACCATTTCACTCTTCTTCTGAGGAAATATTGTACAGGGTCCTCTAGAGCCATAGGTCTTGCAATTAACCTCTCTCAGATCCATTATTTCAAGTAATCTGCGGATTCAGGTAGCTGTCACTGCATCAATTAGGCTAACTTTCAAGTATTTCTTCGCAACAATGAGGACTAAATGTAATTTTTCTCAAAATGAATGGTGAGAGTCTGGTGTAATCACACGACTCCAGGAGCTAGTATCTTAGGCCTGGGCCTATAATATTTATGCCTTAATCTGGCGTAGGCTGAAGTTGGAAGTTAAGTCTTCATCAAAAAAAGTTATAACGTATTTTAAAAACTTGGCAAAACCAAGCAGTGTAGTAAAACAATTCTAGCCATTCCTTTCCTGCGAAAGCCAAACTGATACAGCTCTCCCTAGGCTGGTTTACCCAGAAATGAGAAGTTGATTTCAAATTAAATAACTTCCTGGTCTTTGTCTCTCCTTTAGTTTAGCCTCTTTCATACAGGAAAGGTGTACTAATTCAGATAAAAGCATGACTTCTGATTTTAATGTAAAGAAATACTCCATTAAAATAGGCTTGACTCTCTTCTGTGTCTTGCTTTTTAACAGAATATTTGAATTCAGAAAGATTATTGGAAACCGGGAAAAATGCCAGAAACTGGTTTCAAGAGATTATCCAGTGTTCATTGACAAGGTATTCAATAGCAAAAAATGTAACTAACTAAAATTATGTTCACATATTATGTATGAGTGAAGTGAAATGAAGTCTTTAGTAAGCTCTCTGTACTAGAGAGGAAAGAAATTAGGTTTGGTGCAATATGAATTGTAGGTTTTATTGATATTGTGGCTCAACCTAATGTCAGTACAGCATGTGTTACTGATTTGGGATCAGAGTTCAGGGCATGATCTTGGGCCAACAGAGTGGCAGAAGGAATGTGGTAAGCATTTGCAGGGGGAGTATGTAGTTTGCTTCTCTCGCTAGTAGTTCCTCTGCCTGACTGAGGAGTTGCATTGAAAGATTCCAGAGGGATACACCCAGTTGTCCTTTGGTGAAAAGACCACTGAAATATTCAATAAAGGGGTAAATATATAGGGGAGTTTGTAGAGGTGGTTGGAAATTATAGGATTCCACGGGGAAAAAGAAGAAAGCGTACTTTGCATGTAACTAGATATGTAGCCAGTTAGTATTATTAAAGAAACACTTATTATGGTAGTGCCCAAAAGCTCCAGTGAGGATTTAAAGACCCATTGTGCTGGGTGTGACACAGACACATATAAGGGACAATCCTGTCCCTGAGATTATAAAATCCAAAAGGTATAAACAAAGGGCTGGGAGGGAGAAGTAGCTTACAAGCAAATGAAAATGGTGACTGGCATGGTTCTGTAAACCAAATATTTTGGTATTTTTCACTGAGAATAGAAGTAGCATGAGGGGAATATCAGGACTCAGTAAGGAAGAAAGGAGTGGGAAGGTGAGAAGTTGTTACAATTAGTCATCTGTCTGTCCATCAGCAGCAGACAGGTTTTACATCATTGCAGCCCTGCGTTGTAAGAAGGGATTTAAAAGGGTAGAGCAATAGCTGTACAGATTTCATTTTGAAGTTTTTTTTCCATCCTTTGGGGTGGCATGGGAGAAAACACGGGTATGTCCTATCTTAAAGAATTGTTAAAAAGTTTAACCAAACAAATTTTAAACAAACAAAAAAAACTCCTAACCCTTGTTTAAACTTTAATTGCATTAAAAACTGAATTTTGTTATAACTGAGCTGGTTTTTATTTAAGTGAGTAGGCTCATGGTAGACTTTTTTTTAATGCTTATGTAATGTGATGATTGAAATTATACTTTCAAAACTGTATGTGGATTTTTGTGCTCAAATTTGATTCCAGCCTAGGAACCCATATATTAATGTTCAGCCTTCGGTGCATATAATGTATGCTGTTCATACACACTTTTAACTTTCAGCTCTCTCCATAGGTTGAGGAGCAATCAGACTGTAAAATACTTGATGGGCACTTCATTTCCCCTTTGATTCACTACGTTCCCAATATCCTGCCAACTGAATCCATCATAGCAAGGTAAGGGAAAGGAAGTAACAGTTTTGGTTCTGAAACTAGCTCTGTAGAAAAATCAAAGAAATCTATATTATAAAAATTACTAATACTACATTCTTTATTACAGCTACAGTCAGAATGCTCAGTTTTGTTTAAAAATGGTTCAGACTGTGATCTCTGTTGAAAAATATTTAGATGTTTTAAATTAGAATGAAAATACAGGTAGTTCATTTGTTGGTTCCATCCTTGGATGAATGGTTTATTTTCTAGATGAGCTTATTCTAAACTGGAGATGGCCCCAGCAAAACATGACGTGTTATGTGAAAGAGGTGGTTTAATTCTGAAAATGGAAATGTAATCCCATTAGGAAAGTTTTACATGTTCACTTACTAAAGTTTTAATTAATGGAACATCTATAACTGTATTTTGATAACTAGCTTTGAGGCAGGAAAGCCAGAGAATTCTCATATGACTATGATCTGTTCTTAACCTACCTCCTTTGTAAAAGGGGGGAAATAATTCACATATGAGCAAAAGTACTAACAAACTGCCTTGACTTGGATTTACTAGTCTTTGTCAGTCTGCCACAACATCAAATAAGGTTTTGAGGTTGATTTCTTCCTTTTTTAAAAATACTTGTTTTGTTTTGTTTTGTTTGTGAGATATACAGCTCGCATCGCATGTCCAAGATGGAGAAATTCAATTCCCTTGCAAATATGAATTTTTGTAAAGGCCAGCAGTTTATCCAAGAAAATAGTTTCTCAGTTCTGTGTATTCCTAAGAAACACTCCATGTTTACTAACTTATTCCACTTCTTATCAGAATTCAACCATATATATATGCACATGCTAACTTCAGTGTAGCTCATACATTGAATTTGGCCTCGTACTAGTAGTACAAAGTACTAGTATCCTTGAGGAAGTCTTGTTGCACTTACACTCTCAAGCAGTTGGGTGGTGGTGCTATGCTATTGTTCTCACCAGGTTTTCCACTGAGCCTTGCTTTGGAGGTAGGGTGGGGAGCATCATTTTTTATTGGCTTCTAGCTAGCAGAGCTAGACTTCTTGCTAGCAGAAATCTTAAGCTTTAAAGCTTTGCTTTGGACATAAAAATTTACCTCAATCTAGGAGGCCTTGGTGTCATGACATCAACACCTGAGACCAGTCAATACATTTTTTTGTTTTGTTACAGTTTACCTTCTCTGAAGACATTGTTCAAAAAATGCTCAGTAGGCTTCTTTTACTCCCTTTTGTTGGGTATAAAGGGAGTCACTACTTACAATTCCTGGCCTAACTGATACCACAGTTGAAAATGCAGTTTACTAATAGTTTCCACATACTGTTATGCAGTGGTTAGACAAGTTATAGGTGCTATTAAAAATCCAAAATGCATTAGGTAAGATAAAGACAAGTTGATTTTCTTTCAAGCTCATAACATCAAATTAAATCCATTAATAAAAGTTTATTTTGAGCTTTAAGTACCCTTCATGTGTGAAAAGCAGCACTGTCGTAAACTTTGTGTGCTTTTCAAATATGGATAGTTTAGCTAGTTGTGTGTGAATGTTTTTGCATAAAGAAGCAAGTTTTATTGCAACAGGACACCCCCTTGTGGTGAAATACCAATAGCTCAACAGAAGTGGTTTGCTTGTGTGGGTTACAGCTGGCCTGAGAAAAGCTTGGTGTGGGGTAAGGGAGAGAGTAACTGAAGAAACAGTGATTTTTTTTTTTCCGGGGGTGGGGGTGGGGGGCGGGGGCGGAGAGAAGGGAAGAAGAGGAAACTGTTTTTTTTTTATATTTATATAGAAATACTTGTTAGCTGTATTTTTTTTTTAACCTAATCTCAGTTCCCATGTCTCTATTCAGTAAAGTTTAGATTACAATAATGAAGTAGTAATCTCATTTAAAGCGTGACCCTTCAGCTCATAACTCCTTTTCTTCTTGGAGCTTGTGACCTTCTGAAGGTGAAAACTTTTGAATGTGTTCTTAATTTCATTCATGGAAAAAATTATATTGCTAAACTAATAGCAGTTTGCCTGAGCATGTAACCAAACTCTGTTTTCGGAGTGTAGTTTGGTGGTTTAACTTGCTTGAGGGTGAATATCTTGCTGTGTTACCTTGTATATTAAATAGTGTGCTTTTGATAGGTTTCAATTCATAATACCCAAGAGATGGAACAGCAAATACAAACCTGTATGCATTCATCTAGCGGGTACTGGAGATCATGTAAGTCTATAAAACTTTAATTTCTCATTAATGCTTTTAAGTTTAACAGTAATCTTTTAACTGTATTCTTGTTGAAATATTTCCTCTTTAGTACTACTGGAGAAGACGCACACTAATGGCCCGTCCAATGCTCAAAGAGGCTTGCATGGCTTCTCTATTGTTAGAAAACCCTTACTATATCCTTTTGTTGAAAACAGAATGTTTTAACATGTCTCAAAATGCTAACCAAGGGGAGGAAGATAGAATAACATTTATTTTATCAAGTATCAGAAGGGTAGCCATGTTAGCCTGGATCTGTAAAAAGCAACAAAGAGTCCTATGGCACCTTATAGACTGACAGATGTATTGGCGCATAAGCTTTTGTGGGTGAATACGTCATGCGTCTGACAAACTGGATATTCACCCACGGAAGCTTATGCTCCAGTACATTTGTTAATCTATAAGGTGCCACAGAACTCTTTTTGTTGATTATTTTATCCAAATGGTACAGGTTGCATAGATGAGTGGTGTTCAACCAGCGGTATACAGAGGTCTTCCTGGGGAACATCAACTCATCTAGATATTTGCCTAGTGTTACACTAGGCTACATAAAAAGCACAAGTAAAATCAGTATAAATTAAAATTTCATACTGTCATAAACACATAGCTAAGAGTTAATGTTTCTTTTACCTGTAAAGGGTTAACAAAGGGAACCAAATACCTGACCAGAGGACCAATCAGGAAACAAGATTTTTCAAATCTCAAGGGAGGGAAGTTTTGGGTGTGTGTTCTTTGTCTTGTCTCTGTTGCTCTCTAGTCTCTGAGGGGACCACTCTATCTCCAGGCTTTCTAATCTTCTGTTTCCAAGTTGTGAGTACAAAGGTAGAAAGACAATAGGCTTATATTGCTTTTTTTTGGTATTTACAAGTGTGTAGTTTGCTGGAATGTTTTAAATTGTATTTCTTTTTGGATAAGGCTGTTTGTCCTATCGTCCCAAAAAAGTGTTTGCTTCTCATGCCTTCACTTGTTGAATACAAACTGTTGGTACTACAAATCCCTTTGATAATGTTCACCTGGCTTATCTCTAACATTTTAGGCATTTTTTTCTATCTGTTGACAAAAGCTACCAGCCTGAATCCATCCTTCTGTCCAGTGTTGGGTAACTGCCCCAAATACCTACACCAGGCTTCACTCAGAAGAATCAGACTATATCACTTCCTTTTTTTCCCCTTTACTACTTATTACATTAGCACGCTGTCCTAAATTATGAATGACTTCATCACAATTTACACTTGATTTTATTTTGGACCAATAAAACAGTGTAATTGGGTAATAATTTAATTTACAGAATTGAATTCATCATTGTACTGCTGACATAAGTGATTTTTAATTTTAGTGTCAATTTTAAAATGGAAGACTTAAAATAAAAAGTTATGTAGTGATGCCTAAAAAATGAATATATTTACATTTATTTTCTTTAACTTGAGTCTTTACATGGCTGCAGAAAACCTAAGGACCAAATGTAAGTATTAAGATTACTTCTCACAGTACAATTCTAATACTCTGTCCTCCTGACTCAAAATGTATCCCAAGTATAGTGATATTTTGGCTCAAGAGGGCTATAGCCTTCTGTAACTTAGAGACATGATGCTGAAAACGTATTTACAATAAACTGTTTTTCTCCAAGCACAGTGCTATAGTTGTTCTGTAAGCCACACTCTATTCACTTAAGTGTTCAGCACATGGAGTAATTGCACCGTTGAGCCCCAATATGCAAACAAATACTAGACTTTTGGTCACTGTGAGAGTTGAAACTGAATAGCTTGCAATTTTTCTTCTTTTTCTTTAAATTTGTTTAATGCATTGTAGGAGACACTACACGGATTTCTCAGTGCAGTGACAAACTTCCCACTTTATAATTTCAGTCTTACAGTGGCACTGATGATTGCTCCCAAAGCTGATTTACTGATTGCTCTTCACATGTTGTGTGCAATTTTTCAGTGATGTAAAACAGGTAAATAAGGAAAAAAAGTTGTTTCTGCCAATGACATCTTTTATACATAGCACTGTATCACTTAGTTTTATTTGATTTAAAATAAAAAGGACTATTGTTCCTTCACAGCACAGAAGATTTCTGCTCATGAGTTTCCAGTGCTTGCAGCTCCTCAGTTATTTGAAGATACAATGTTCTTAATTCTACGCTTGTAGTTTAGAGGGTGCTTATTTCTAGTCTTCATTTAAGCCTGGATCACAAAAAATTGTAAGAAAAAGAAACACACACACATCATGTGGGCCTTGAATGTAGAAAGATACTGAAGACTTTGAACTCACTCCTTCTCTTATTGAATTCAATAGAAATTCAGCCATTGGCTTCACTGGGGGTATGTCCAGGCTCTGTTTAAAAGGAGACTGATTAAATGAAGACTGTGCACATCTGATATTGAAAAATAAAATATTTCTTTTTTCTTTTCTGGTGAGGAAAGAAGATCAAGTTTAAAAAATGTCTCGGACCTGTTTGTGATGGGAGGAGCTCTTGTTTTAGAATCAGCAGTTCTTTTGCACTGGCTAGAGAGAGAGGGCTATGGACCTCTAGGGATGACTGGAATATCCATGGGAGGACATGTAAGCCTTTATATTTACTGTTAGAAATTTGTTTTATCTTTTTTTTTTATTTGTTGGCATTATATATGTACATTAATAACTAGGGAAACCTAACAGTTTACAGTGTTCATGGGCTGATTATTTTAAAATGAACAAGTTTAGAATAACGAGCAACATAACTTGATATTTAGGCATGACATGCCATTATTGAGGATATGCAGATGTATTCTCACTGTATATATACCATAAAACTCTCTTACAGATGAATGTTTAGCTTGTAGCAGTGTAATTCTCAGTAACTTCTATTGTCATGCCGCTTAATCTGTTAATATAACTATTTAAATTTTGACAGACTGTAGGGCTCAGATCGTGTGCGTGAACAGTCCTCATCCTCAAAGGAAACCTGTACAAACCTTTCAAAAGAATGAGCTTGGGAACTTAAATTTGTAATTCTGCTAGACACTAAAAATCATTGACTGAATACAATTACTGGATTTATAGCTTATTACAACAATCTATAACCCACTAACAATTCCCAAGCTGCTTTCCTCCTCTTCCCTTTCCTCCCTATGACTGGAGGGACGTTAATGGACCACTTCACCTTGAAAGGTCCTTTTGAAATGTGTTAACTACTTATGCTAAACAATCTGTTCCATCTTGTGTTTAGCTGTGACATTCTGTGTAAAACCATGTCTATACTACAAGATTATATTGCTCTAACTTAAGTCAGCATAAAGCTACCACAGTTATTAAATCACTTGTGTGTGTGCACTTGTCACCTTTTGTTGGCTGTGCACGTCCTCACCAGGAGCATTTGTATTGATTGTATTGTCAATGTGGGGCATTGTGGGATGGCTCCTAGAGGCCAGTAACAGTCTGTGTAAGCAATGGAGTGTCTAAACTGACATTGCCTTGACCTAATCACATTGGCTGTGACTGTATGCCACTCAGGGAGGTGTTGTTACTAAATCAGCCTGGAAGGGCACCTACATCGGTGGGAGCCAAATTTACATGAGAACACTTTCCTAGCTAGGCTTATGCAAGGCAGCTTGCATTGATTTAATTGTATAGTGTAGTCCAGACCTAAGTTTTCCCAGACCTGAAGAAGAGCTGTGTAATCTCGACTCTCTCACCAATAGAAGTTGGTGCAGTAAAAGATATTACCTTACCTACCTTGTCTTTCTGAGTTTGTAAACTCTTTGGGGTAGGGACCATATTTTTATTCTGTGTCTGTATAGCACCTGATACAGTGGGGCCCTGGTTCATGCTGAAGGCTCCCAGGCACCATAAGTTCTTATGTAGTGTTCTTCATCCTTAGAAAGCACTTTAAAAAGGAAGGTAAGCATCGTTATCTCTATTTTAAAGGTTGGGGAAACCGAGGACAGGGATGGAATCCATACTCTCTGGACTCCCAGACTATGACCCTGACCACTTTACTATGTTGCTTCTTTTATTAATGAAGATGCACGTAATAGTTCTCCGTATTAAACGTGTGGGGTGGATAAGTACTTTTTTCTGATATCCTCATAGTCTGGCAGTATGCCCAAGAGTATTAAATTAAAGCACAGCTTTGCAAAACCATGCAACTAGTGTGGGGAAAGCATTTTTCTGATCCTCCTCTGTGCTGCATCTATGCTCCAGAATATAGTGATGAATAGAATTTACCACATTGTGCACTTTGATAATTCTGAGGTGAGGGGGAATTATCTGGACTCTCCAGGAGATGAAAATAGAAGTCCATTTACATACTCAGTTCTCTTCTTAATCTTACTGTTTGTGGCATGCAGATTCCCTAAATATATTTCAAAAGCTGCAGAATTTTTAATAGTCCTATTTGTGACTCACCTTCAAATTGTTTGTTTTGAAGTATGTTTAGAAGGTTGTTGAGAGGCCTTGAGGAGATGATGATAAATGAAGTTCTCATGGAAGAATCCTGATTCATTTTGCATCAGGATGAGTGTTCTAAAAATGACTAAAGAGAAATTTTGTTGAAATGTCTTATTAAAATATACAGTAGGTCATCTGATATCAAAGTGTGTTTTTGTTTAATAGATGGCTTCACTAGCAGTGACAAACTGGCCTAAACCATTGCCATTGGTTCCCTGTCTTTCCTGGTCCACAGCTTCTGGTGTCTTTACCACGGTAACTACATTATTTTTAGTTATGTTAATATTCTAGAATATGAACAGATGTGAAATCTCAAAGGTTTGAGTTGGGCAAACTAACATTAACGGAGATATTTTTTTCAAAGGCACAAATGGGAGTTGGTTGCCCAACTGTCCTCTGAGCCTTCAAAATCTCCCCCATAATGATGCTTTTGGATAGAGCCTAATTATAGAAGCTGCCTTTTGTCTCATGCAAGAAATAATGGATTTAAACTGTTTAGAGTTTTTAAAATGTGTAAATTTACAGAAAATATATCTAATTCTATAGTATATTTAAAATTAATATGTTTAGGCCCAATATTTTTATATCCTAGTAGAGCAACACAGTAGAATATGATTTAACGAACTTGCTGCTTTTGATGAGAACCCTGAAATTTCACTGGGAAAGGGTTGTGGTTTTTTAATTATTCCTCTTCCTGGGTACTCTAGGTTTCTGACTGGTTAAGGAAATTCTTACTTGATGTCTTAAAACAGTTTCTCAAACTGTCACCACCATTGAGAACATGTCTTCACCACCCCTTCTTGAATCACAACAGTTTTTCCCTTCCACATAAATTTAAAAGTTCCTCACTTTCACAGCACTCCATTAACTTTACTTTCTAATCTTATAATCCTTCTCACTCATTAAACTCTGTCTAAACATCTCTCCTTATTAATTCCCTTTGTCTCTTTAATTAACTTTTGATTTTACTTTCTTGTACGCTGCCGATTGTCCCTACACTAATATTTTAATTAATATTTGCCAAGTACCTTATCTTCCTGAAAACCATATATGGAACAGTCTTCCTGGAGTACTTGTCCATATATATTCCACTGGTGCACCTATACCCCCTACACTCAAGTTTGGATTCTTTGTGCATCAGTGTCCTTTGGGGCCATGCTTGCACCCTGAATCTCCTTCTATCTTCCACCTAAGGATATAAAGAGTGTTACGGCCTGAACTGTTCCTCAGTTCATTCTTGCTGTGCGTGGCTATGAATCAGAACTTAGGGTATATCTACACTTGTAGTTTTTGCACTGTAAGTTTTACCAGCAATAGGGAACCGGTAAAAGTAAAGCGCTCGTTTGTGAACTCACTCAGTTCCTCAGGCATCAGAGACTTTACACTAGCAGCACTCCCATCGCTGATGAGAGCAGCACTGTAGGGCAGCTATCCCACAGTGCAGTTCTCTCGATAGGTCTTGTGGGAAAGGGTGGGGTAAGCGGAGGGCATTTTCAGTGTCCCATGATACACTGTTTCTTGTCCCAGCAGCCCTATTACTTCCTTCCTTGTTTCTTTCGTGGCATTTTTAAAAACCCCTTGTTGTCTGGCTGCTCTCTCTCCGCCACATCTACAAGCAGGAATGAATCCTGCACTGCTGTCCACTACTCTGATAGCTGTCACTTGCACATCGCGCTTGACAGTGCAGCTGTTCTAAACTTGCAAAGAGAGCTGCAGTCAGAGATGCCTGATGAGCTGCCTGAAATTGATGAAATAAGTAAACATTCGATTGCTTTTGGCATTAACTGAGGAGCTGTGCACTGTGGAACGGTGTTTTGGGGCTATGAAAACTAGCTCGGAGTGGTGGGATCGTATCGTTATGCATGTCTGGGATGATGACCAGTGGCTTCAAAACTTTCGGATTCAGAGAGCCACCTTCATGGAACTGGGAGCTGAACTTTCCCCAGACCTGCATCGCAAGGACACCAGACTAAGAGTTGCAATCACTGTAGAGAAGCGTGTTGCAATCACATTGTGGAAGCTGGTGACTCCAGACAGCTACCAGTCGGTTGTGAACCAGTTTGGAGTGGGGAAATCAACCATTGGTGCTGTGGTAACTCAAGTGTGCAAGGTCATTCATCGCATCCTACTGCACAAGACTGTGACTCTTGGTAATGTGCGTGACATTTTGGATGTCTTTGCAGAAATGGGCTTCCTTAACTGTGGTGGTGCGATAGAGGCAACGCACATCCCTATTGTTGCTCCAGCCTGCCTTAGCACTAAGTATAGAATTTGTAAGGGGACTTCTCCATGGTTTTGCAGGCAGTAGTGGATAACCGTGGGCATTTCATTGATATTAATGCTGGATATGGTCTGAAAAGGTGCATGACTCATGTATCTTTAAAAACACTGGCCTGTACAGAAAGCTGTAAGCGGAGACTTTCTTTCTAGACCAGCAGATCAGTATTGGGGAAGTGGAAATGCCCGTTGTGATTCTGGGAGACCCAGCTTACCCGTTGATGCCATGCTCATGAAGCCATACACTGGAAACCTAGATGTGAGTAAGGAACATTTCAACAACAGGCTAAGTAGGTGCAGAATGGCTGTCGAATGTGCATTTGGCTGTTTAAAAGCTCACTGGAGATGTTTGTACAGTAGACTGGAAATGATTGAGTACAGTATTCCAGTGGTTATTGAAGCATGCTGTACTTTATGTAACATTTGTGAGGGGACGGGCGAAAGGTTTACTCATACATGGAGTGTGGAGGCTGAATGCCTGGCGGCTGAATTTCAGCAGCCAGGTACTAAGAGTATTAGAGGGGCACAACGTCTGGCAGTTAGGATCCGGGATGCCTTGAGGGAAAAGTTTGCAAATGAAAATCATGAAACTTTGCTGCTATGCTTGGGAAAGGAAGTGTTAACAGCATGTGCTGTGCCACATGGCGGTTCTTGTAGCTGTGATTACATGTATAGATATGTGAACACAAATAAAGCTTGCTTCTTTTTTTAAAGAAGTGACCTTTTATTTTAAAAATAGAGAAAACACCACATGCACATATCAGTCCTGAGTGGTGGTGGGGAACAAGGGGGGGTGGAGTGGGGTGGGGGACTTCTATACCTTTTTTTTTTTTTTAAATTCCTTTTATTTTAAAAACAGGGGAAAGACCCATATACCTCACAGCTGTGTATAACTCAGCTGTCGTTTGACAAGCTGTCTGTGGGTGTGGATTGTTAAGGAATGGAAAAATTTGCAGCAAGCCTATAAGAATATGTAGAGGGAGTTTGAGGAGTACATGGGAAAGAATTCTGCACTTGCTGCAATGGGGAGGCGGGCACGAATCAGGTCACTCTGCAGTGTAATGAGAGAATGCAACATGTCTGTCTGATGCTCCAGAATGTGGATTAGCCTCTCTGTGACTTCCCTATGGAAAGCATTGTTCTCTTTTCAGTCTTAGTTCTCTCCCTCTTTCCGCTTTGTCATGGTTTCTGTCCATTTATTTTTATCCTGTGTCTCCGCTTGGGAGTGCTGAATGATCTGACGAAACATATCTGCCTAGTGCATCTTGGCCGCTTTCTTATACGTCGAAGACTATCTGCTACAATGCGGGGGTGGGTCTTCCACAGTCTTTTCTGGAGAGACAAAAGCAACACATTGCTGTGAAACATACATACAGGAATCACTCTGTAAACAAGACACCACTGGTAAGAAATCACTGTCTTGGTGACAAAAGTCAAGCATCCATGGTGCACAAGAACCCAGCAATGGTGAGGGAATGCAGGGTTAGAGGGTTTATTGCCTACACTCATTCTGAAAAAGGCTAGCATGATAGCAGTGCCACCAGCACACAAACACAGCCACCTTTGTACTTTTCTGTGCCCTGAACCTGCTTCATGCATTGTTAAAGCAAAGCAACTTACCAGAGCTCTGCTCTCCTGCCTCTGCCTCAGCAGACAGTGGCTGTTTACACTGTTTGGACACCTCCAGAGTGGAGAAGGGGTCCTGAGCGTACACAGCAACGGGTTCCATAGCTTTCTCAGCTTCCACGTCTTCATCTATGACCTCCTCCTCCTGGCTAGGGCCACTTTCCACTGCCTCCGGACATGAAGAAGTATCCACTGGGCTCTTTGCAATGGAGGTGAGGTCACCGCTTAGGATTGCATCCAACTCACTGTAAAAACAGCAGCTTGTGGGTGCAGACCAACGGTTTGCCTCCCTCATCTTGTTGTATGCACTCCTCAGCCCCTTCACCTTCGCTCTGCACTGCAGGGTGTCCCTGCCATGTCCCTTCTCCTGCATGCTGCGTGCAATCTGCTGGTAGGTATTGAAATTCCTATGGCTGGAATGGCGCTGGCACTGCACAGCCTCCTCTCCCCAAACACTGATCAAGTCCTGTAGCTTGGCATTGCACCAAGCAGGGGATTGTTTGGTACGTGGAGCAGCCATGGTCACCCGAGCAGATGAGTACTCACAACAGGAAATGGAGTTTCAAACTTCCCAGGCTTGCAGGGGAAGGGGCGAATGTCCCTTTACCTGGCATCAGAGCAGCAGAGATCCTGGCCAAAGTGGTCTCTTTTGGAACTGTGGTATATCCTCCTGATGCCAAAAGGTGATTATACAGGTAGAATATATCTTCACTTTAACAATAGCGCAAAAAGAACAGCGGAAAGAGCTGTATGCCTCTCATGAAGGTGGTTTTCTTTTTGCGGTGAAACTCAGAAGTTTCACTGCAAAAAGTAATTAACAAGTGTAGATGCTCCTGCGGTTTTAAATGGTAAGTGTAGACATACCTTTACAATGTCCATACTTTTCCTTTGTGTGGTCTGTTCACTGATTTGTAAATAGATAAGTACTTAACAGTTAGTCATTAGGATTAGGTTTAGTTTTTTTGTTAATGTTTCTTTTCAGAAGAGGAAACTCTTCTTTGTCCCTTGACACTTCCCTTTACTGGGTCTAGTCTTTAGGACTGAATACAAATCTCCAGGCTTTAAGGCTTTAATGCCCCTTAATGAAGGACACAGATGATGCTCATTGTGTCTAGGTAAGAGCTACATACCAGACAGGTACGCCATTTGTTAATTGTTCTCAAAGGGCAAGGTAGTCTCACCTGAAACTTTCTTCTGGAGAGGTCAGGGCACCTCTTCAGATGGAGTGTCTGGGACTGAAAATTATGAGTAGTGCTCCTGAAAGTGCACCTGCTGGCTCCTGTGCTTGCATATGTTAAACTGGCATGTCTCACTAGTCCTTCTCAGCTGGATAAAACCTCAGAGGTTATGGGGAGAAAGGAGCACCAAGGGTTTTCAGGAGAAAAGATCTGGGTCTCTCTTTCACTGGGTCCTACCTCTAAGTCAGAAATCACACTGGTTACCTTTGGAAAAGGTAGTTCTAGGTGTGAAAAGGGATCCTCTGACATCTACTTGGATATTAGTCGCCATGCCTCAGTACTGGCTTCTTCAGTTAGTCAGAAATCACCTGGTTACCGATGCCTTGGCTGTGGTGCACCATGATACACATCTTTGGTACCAGTGCCTTCCGTTTGCTTGCCTACAATCTTAGCTTACTTGAGACTGAATCCTTATGTCAATGGACCTTGTGGTTTTTTTGGTACCAGACTTGCCCCTCTAGCATCTCCTCTAGTCCTGGCTGCCACCTCTACTTCAGTACTAAGCACATCAACAGTGCTCATTAGCATGCAGTGTGAATTTGCTCCTAGCACTCCAGGTGAGACTGCTACACCCTTATAAGAGAAGCACTTCTCCACTAGCTCAGATAATGGCAGGAAGGAGTCACCAATAAATTTACTGGTGTCTAAGTATTCTGATCCATATGCCTAAGAGAGAGTGTCTAAGGCTCATTTTTATTAGCCCAGGCATAGGAGCTCTCAGCAGGATACTGTCTCATGGACCTCTGCTTCATATACACATCAGTACCCCCTGAACTCATTGGGCATAATGCGGATTACAACTGGCCAGAAGACTAGCTTCTGCATCCCAGCCCAGAACTAGATCTTCTTCCACTGCAAGACACAAGGGAGCATTAATCAGCTCCAGTTGTGCTGACTGACCAAGATGATCAGTGTTCTGATGAAAATTTGCAAGTGGATGATCATTCCATCCCAGAACCTCTCTTCTCGTTATTTCCTGATGAAGCTGTGGTATCTCCAGTGTCTACCTCAGACTCCCTTATGACTTCAAAACTTTCCAGTGCTTGCTGCGCAGGATGGCAGATCCACTGGAATTTCCAGTGGAAGTTGTCAGGAGAAGTCTCCCAAGTTCCTGGACATCTTACACACCTTCATGCCTGGAACTCTTGCAGTGCCCATGAATGGAGAGACCATTTGAGTCCAACAGATTGCTTTAGCAGAACCCCAACTTACCTAGCTCTGACAGAGAGCAGATTGCTGCTACCAGGTGCTTTTCATCAGGCTTTGAACTATTTTATATGCACCCTGTACATGGGTTGTTGGTTGCAGCAGTGCCTGATGAGAAAACCAGACACTGTGGTCAACAGAAATCTATACCCTGAGAGAAAGAATGCTATAACTTTTTATTTTTTTGGTTGTAAAATTTATTCATCAAGTCCAGCAAATGAGAATCCCCAGTTATCAGGCCTTATTGGCAAAATATGATTACTTGAACTGGGAATCAAACTTCAAATTTGCTGACAAAATTCCACAGGAGAACAGAGGTCTGGAAATCTGTGGTTGTGTGTTTTTTTTCTTTTTAAATAGAACTGGAAGGGACCTTGGAAGTCATTGAGTCCAGTCCCCTGCCTTCACTAGCAGGACCAAGTACTGATTTTGCCCCAGATCCGTAAATGACCCCCTCAACGATTGGACTCACAATGCTGGGTTTAGCAGGCTAATGCTCAAACCACTGAGCTATCCCTCCCCCCGTTGTAGAGGAACAACTTGTAGCACACATCTCCAAGTGGCTGGTCGATGCTGCGTACGTGACGTCCAGTTCCATGGCCTCTTTGATTCCCCTGATAAGATCCTCTTGGCTTCAGTTGTCTGGAATCCCTAAAGGGGATGCGTGTAAAAGTAGAGGCTGTACTGTTTGAAAGGTGCAAATGCTTCAGTGCAAAGACTAATGAGCCTTTTCATTCTCAAAAGGACTCTTGAGTGATGCTGAGATCTCTAGGAGTTTGTGCTCTTTTATCAAAAAGAAAGCAATTTAGGCCTTAATCCTGTCAAAGTCAATTCTATTATGCACAGTATAGACAGTCTGAACTTCCTTCAAAATGCCAGCGCTCCCAAAGGAGAGAATCTTCTACCTCTACTACATTTTTCCCACCAAGCTCTGTCTTCATCAAGGCAGCAAATATGACTTCTTGGTCAGGAGAAAAGAGTAACCTGTACTGGATCCCTTTTCCACCCTTCCCCCCCATCCTCCTTTTGGGAAATGTTAATTTTATTTTTGTGGGGCCTAGTACACCATCACCACAGACTTCTGAGCTCTAAAAACTGTAGAGATGAGATACTCCATCCAATCTCAAACCCTCTCTATCCAATTTCCCCAGCACTTTCTCAGGGACCCCGCTCATGAGTATGCTACTTTAAGAAGTTCAGTCACTTCTGAATCTTGGAGCAGTGGACGATGGGCAAGGGGGATTTATTTCCATTATTTTATAATTTCTAAGAAAAAGGGAGCAGGCAGGCACTCTATTCTGGACTTCTGAGACCGCTGAACACCTTTGCATGCAGGCTGAAGTTCAGGTTGGTAACTCTGGCCTCAGCAATTCCAACCATTGATTCACAGGACTGGCATTCAGCTCTTGAACCAGACAGTTATTTTCATAAAGCAGTCCATCTTGCCAACAGGAAATATTGAAGGTTCCAGGTGGACTATTCCCACTAGTAATGCAGAATCCTGCCATTTGATCTGTTGACAGGGTATTTATAAAATGTGCAGAAGTAGTGGCAGTATACCTGAGAAGACCAGGAGTCCAGATTTACCCATACTTAGATGATTGGCTCATTAATGTGAATGCTCTACAGTAGGTGACCAGTATCACATAGCAGACAAGAGGTGGTCAGGAAAACTGTGATGAAACATTTTTCTTTGGAATTTGCAGACTTGTCAATTGAACTATTCCAGCAATAGTTTCAATTTTAATGACCACCTCATGGACTCCATGCAGGACTTCCTGGCTCGCCAGCTTCCCTCCAAGATGGCTGCCAAGGGCCCTGAACTCCCAAGATTACCAACAGTGATGGATGCCAGGAAACTGGGAACCTTGGAAACTGGACTTGGACTGGAATTGACAATTTTTGTCAGATTGATCTGCCCATCACTGAATAGCGGTCATGAAATTTACTAGACGTTTGTTGTCAAGTTAATAAGAGTCTGGTCAGATTCATGACTGCTATTTAGTGGTGTGCAGCTGTGAAACTGACAGTCATGTTAGTTTCGGTCATGGGCTGTCAGGTCTTCCCAAGGTCTTTGGCTCTGTGGCTGCCTACCAGGTTGGCAACTGGGGATCAAGGGAAGCACACTTCGGGAAATACATTTTATTGCTTCTGAAACACAATATTGCAGGATTTCAGTTTTGGATAATTTGCACTTTTGTTTTTCATTCCATTTTGGGATGAAAAATATTTCTGAAAATTCAACTGTTCACAGAACTAAAAAATTTTTCAGTTTTTTCAGTCAGCTCTGCTGCATATTCTACAACTTTTCACCTCTTTAGGGCTCAAGGTAATTGAAGAGAAATAAGTGCTAATTCCTATGTTAAGGATAGAATTTATAGGGCCTGTCATAAACAGATGGTTAAGGGTTAATGTCTCTTTTACCTGTAAAGGGTTAAGAAGCTCAGTGAACCTGGCTGACACCTGACCAGAGGACCAATGGGGGGACAAGATACTTTCAAATCTCTGTGGAGGGAAGTCTTTGTTTGTGCTGTTTGTTTTGTTTGCTCTTGGGGCTAAGAGGGGCCAGACGTGCAACCAGGTCTTTCTCCAATCTTTCTGAAACAATCTCTCATGTTCAAAATAGTAAGTACTAGCTAGAAAAGGCGGATTAGTCTTATGTTTTTTTTTCTTAACTTGTGAATGTGTATTTTGCTGGAAGGAGTTTTACCTCTGTTTGCTGTAACTTTTAATCTAAGGCTAAGGGGGAGGAAGTCCCTCTAGTCTATATGAGCTGAATACCCTGTAAACATTTTCCATCTTGATTTTACAGAGATAATTTTTACTTTTTCTTTCTTTAATTAAAAGCTTTCTTTTTAAGAACCTGATTGATTTTTTTCCTTGTTTAAGACCCAAGGGGTTTGGGTCTTGAGTTCCCCAGGGAAGATTTTGGGGGAACAGGAAGTGTGCCAAAACACTATATTTTTGGCTGGTGGCGGCGCTATCAGATTTAAGCTAGAAATTAAGCTTAGAAGGGTACATGCAGGTCCCCACTTTTAGGATGCTAAAGTTCAAAGTGGGAAAAATACCTTGACAGGGGCGGTTCTGAACTCCACTACAGCAATGGCCCATCTGCCCCAGAAAGATTGCAAGCCATAGCAGATCTTCTCAGCCACCTACAAGTTCATTCTCTGATATCTGTGAAATTTGCCTCAGACTTCTAGGACACATGGCATCCTGTTTACACATAACTCAGCACACCTGACTTCACATTTGGTGTATGGAAGAGTGGCTAAAGTCTGTGTATCAACCAAACAGATATCACCTATACATGAGGGTACAGGTCTTCCCGGAAGTCTTATCATTAATCTGGTGGAAGGACCTTCTAGAAGTTTGTAAGGGAGTGCCCTTCTCTCCACCATTGCCATCAGAAACTTTGACAGATGCTTATTGGGTGGAGAGCCCACTTAAACAGTCTTCAAACATTAGGCTTGTGGGTACATCTACACAGCAGCTGGGATATGTAATTCCCATCTCGGGTAGACATCTTCACTAGCTCTGCACCTAAAAATAACCACCCAACTGCAATCAAAGCCTTCTGGAAACATACTCAGGTGGCTAGCTGAAGCCACCACCTTTGCCATTGCAATCAACTACTATTTTTAGGCACTATCTAGTGCATACATGTCTACTTGAGTTGGGAATCCCACCTCCCAGCTACTGTGCAGATGTACCCTTACTGCTAAGGGCCATTTATCGAGTATGCACAGTATTCCACCAAATTCTTAAGAGTTTATTCAAATCGTGGAACAATACCACAGCAATGTTTATATGAACAAGCAAAGGGTCTCACCCAGTGTTCTTGCTGAACATAGTGTCTGATTTCCATCTTATCAAAGTAATACCTCTGTCTTTTTTCCAAAGCCACATTCCAACAAAAGGGAAGCTAAACTTCAAATCTCAGACATACTTAGGGTACTTTCCTTCCAACTTGATAGGTCTAAGCCGTTTAGGGTATCACCTGAGTTATTAGTCTGACCTCTGTCCCTCTCTTCATAAATTACTATCAGTGCTGGGGCTTTGTCATTTTATTTCCAATGCATTAAGTTGTGCTATAAGAGACTCACCTTTGAGGGTTACATATCCTTCCCTCCTCCACTGTTACAGAATTCTGTAACAGCTGGTTTCTGTAGTGGTGAACGAATTGAGAGATGGTTGGGGACACCCTACCATTTACATCCTTAGGTTGGAAGTACAAGGATATTGAGGATGCAGTCACAGTCCCAACAGATTCTGCTGGCCAAAATAATCTGAACTTGAATGCCTCGGATACATGTGCACCAACAATTGAAAATATATAGACAACACATCTCAAAGAATCATAGTTACTGTTAGGTAAATGTGATTCTTCCTGGTATACTAGCCATACACCACTCAGAGTTCTGTATTACACCCAGGCCTCTTTTGATTGTAAGCGCTCTATGGCAAGAACTTCAGTACTTTTTTACACATCTGCTTATTGTAGAGTGGTCTAATTAATGTACAGGTGAAGGATGGAGCTTTGCGGGACGTATGTTTTTCTAATGAAAAATGCAGTAAAATTGTCAGACAAGAAATTTGGTTATGGATATTCTTGTCTGATGTGTCCTATAGAATTTGTTACAGCTTCTAAGTCAACGCTGGCCAGAATAAAGTTTGGGAATCTTAACTTTAACATATATAGATTTAGCTATTTTCTGCATCTTTCCTTAGTTCTACTGCCTTGGACTTCGATGATCACTTCAGAATAAATTCTTTGGATTTTTTTTTATTATTACTATTCTGGGAATTCTTATTTGCACTGTAATTTCAGGGTGTGTTGAGCAAAGCAGTGAACTGGAGAGAGCTAGAGAAACAGTACTACACACAAACTGTTTATGAAGAAGAAATCATTCAAATGCTTGAATATTGTGGAGTAAGTACAGTTTGTTTTCACTATTAGCTTTACGTAAAATATAGTTTACATACAAAATCTGATCAAATACATAGTGTCATGTCTAGACATGTTAACATTAATGGTTTCTTACATTTTTTATTTAGTTTAACAAATATTTGATGCAGAAGTACCCTTTACTTAAGCAAATATTAATACCTCCTAGTGTCATGTAATGTATTTTTATAAGTGTTGAACTCTCTTTAGATTACTGTTCATGACCAGCTATGACAGACACCAGTTTACTTTAGTTCTCAAAATAAAGGTACAAAAAGCACATCTATTAATTTATCATATCTCCATGTCTAACAAGAAAATAAAATCTTGAGTGCCAGAAGATTTAAAAAATTAAGAACTTTCAGAATGTTCTTTGAAATGTTAGTTTTTGCAGGGGTGAGGAGTCAAAGCATTGAAAACCAAATTCCCAAATGCCAGAAAACTAGCCATATAGCTTTGAATAGCGTATTGAAGTGCCAAATAAAGAAATGACTTACTCTTGAATCAATTACCTTGCTTATTCTTTTGTTGAAATATTTATACATATTTCAGCAATGAAAAAGACATGACCAGGTGTGAGTATATGATTTATTATGAAATAATTGTTTGCCCTAAGAAGAAAATATCTTGGGACGGGGTAGTGAGGTAAAATTCTTCCTATATGAACACTGTTATGGCCTGATTTTTAATGCATTGCAATTGCAATTTTGTAGTATTGGCCTAGATTCTTTTAATTATTTTAGTAATCTAACCTTATTCTCTAAAGATACCATCTGTGCAAGTTTCTCAGACCTGGTTCTGATTAGAGGGGGATTGGTAGAACTCCTTTGGTTCTGCAGGGTTTTTACTGTGATGACAATGGCAATGGGTAAAAATATAACCCAGGAACTTTTACGGTTGTTTCATCACCCTTTACCAAAAATGCTGCCCTGTGAATGTTTTAGTTCTTTTTTGACCCATTGTTAACAACTGTGCTGTGCACAGGAGACCATTCAATGACAGTCACTTAAGCTCTTCACTAGATCCCAACAAGAAATTGTTGGGTGCCCTTTGCTTGTTGCAACCTTGTCTTCTAACCATTTCTGGTACAGTGAGGACACTTAGTTTTAGACCTTTGCTGTGCACTTTAGTGTTTGCTTTTTCTAAGTGCTTTGGCACCTCCCTTGGAACTGAGGCACAACTACTTTAGTGCCTTGCTTTGACATCTGCTTGTTCTTCTGGCAACACCCCAGCAGTGCTAAGGTATTAACAGGAGCAGAGGAACTGTCAGCTGGCTGTTTGCTGACAATCAGTATACACTGAACTCAGATTTGAGGATATCTTCCTAATATCCACAGGCAAATGGATTTTTCAAGTTCTGACTATAGCCTTTTCCCAAAATAAATTTGGATGTCTGCTCTCTCCCCAACCTCAACAGTTATGGTCAATAAGGTGTTTACTGGTACCTGACTTTCTTCTGGTCTTTGAATAAATAGCTATTAGTATTACTATTTCTTCCCTAGCAAATTCAATGTTGTTTTGCAGAAGAGCATTTCTGAAAAGCTGACCACTTGAGTTCTTTTCCAAGAAACTGAAGTACAATGTTTTTATACAGAAATAACAAACATGGAAGCATAATACAGAATTATAAATCAGATGTCCAGCTATAGCTCTGCTCTACTAATATCTGCAATGTCGTAATATGCTCAGAAATATGAGGGAAAGCTTAATAGAAGAAACAAAATTGGAAAAAATTAGAAGTTGCATAGAAATTTTCAGGTAGTTTCCTCATGTATAATGTTTCCCAATATATACTTGCTTTACTCGTCAAAAGACAGTTAACACCACTTGTGATGGGATTGAATGGTTCATAGGATTCTTAACAGAATAAGGATACTCCTTTTTTTTAATTCCTTGTTTGAGACTAGATCAGTTCAGTAATAACCAAAAGTAATTTGCATCTGACGTGATATTGTGTTTTAGTTCCATTTCCTAATGGACATACAGCTGCATTTTAGGAACCACGACCATAATTGAGTACTTACTGCTACATGATTGTCTGCTTAGGACAGGCCCAAAACTAGGATATAAGGTGGTGATATGGGTCAGGATTTAGATCAGGGGTCGGCAACCTCTAGCATGCAGCTCGCAAGGGTAAGCACCCCGGCGGGCCCAGGCAGTTTGTTTACCTGCTGCGTTGGCAGGTTTGGCTGATCGCGGCTCCCACTGGCCATGGTTTGCCGTCCCAGGCCAATGGGGGCGGCGGGAAGCACTGCAGGCCGAGGGATGTGCTGGCCGCGGCATGTAAACAAACTGGCTGGGACCACCAGGGTGCTTACCCTGGTGAGCCACGTGCCAGAGGTTAACGACACCTGATTTAGATCATTGACCAAGCTGTATGCCAAAATTTGGACTTTGTGCACCTAGCACTGTGTCTGGCTCATGCCAGAGCTTATACTCTTTTCTCTCTGTCATGAGCACTGAATTCTCTCACCTTTTTTTAATCAGGTTGACCAAAAAATGTGAAAAACCCTTAATAAAAGGCCTGTATTTCTGTTTAGACAGACTCTTTCAAGATGGGACAAGACTTTGTTAAAAATTCCCCCAACAGTGTGGACAGTCTGAACAACCTAGCTCTGACTTCCAGAATGTTGAATCTGGATACCACGAGCAAAATTCTGTCTACAGATGCCATTCACTGCCTTAGCACTAGTAAAAGTACTCTAAATGCCTCATCAGAAAGACTCTTACTGCAAGATGCTCCTAAAATGCAGTGTATAAATCAAACATTTTCAACCAGCAGCAGTAGCAATAAGAACTTCACCAGCCTGCAGGAGCACCTGATAAGTGAAGAAAGGAAAAGGGACACTTTACAGAGAGAATCACTAAGGTTCATGAAAGGAGTTATGGATGAATGTACCCATGTAGCTAATTTTTCAGGTACTTATTTATTTTAATGTGGGGATTGGGATAATTGTCTAGAATAACCTTTTATTATCTGTGCAGTAATTTTGTATTCATACTGTTTTCTCAAAAAGCTTGTATATTGAATTAGAAAGTGTGTCATGGCTGTCTATACAGAATGGACATGTCTTTTAAAAATATGTATATCAGACTTATATCTGATATGGATCATCTAGTTTCAGAGGAACCTCCTTTTTGACAAATACCCTGATAGTTCAAAACCACTTGCTTAGCTATGTCAATCTAGAGCACGGGGTGGGCAAACTTTTTGGGCCGGGAGCCACATCTGGGTGCGGAAATTGCATGCAGGGCCATGAATGTAGGGTTGGGGTGCGGGTGTGAGTATGGGATATGGGAGGGGGTGGGAGTTTATGAGGGGGCTCAGGGAAGGGGGTTTGGGTGCAGAAGGGGGTGTGGAGTACGGGAGGGGGCTCAGGGCAGGGTGTTGGGGTGCAGGAGGGGGTGTGGGGTGCGGCAGGGAGTTAGGGTACTGGAGGCATTCAGGTTGTGGACTCTGGTCCGGTGTCGCTTACCTGGAGTGGCTCCGGGGCAGCAGCATCATGCACTGGGGCCAGGGCAGGCTGCCTGCACTGGCCCCAGGCCGCTCCCAGAAGCGACCAGCACTACACCTCTGCGGCTTCTGGGGGAGGGGGAGCAGAGGGCTCAGTGTGCTGCCCTCATTTGTGGGTATCTCCCCCAAAGCCCCCATCGGCCGCGGTTCCCCATTCCCAGTGCCTGCAGGCAAGGGCAGCATGTGGAGCCCTCTACCACTCCCCAACCCCACCCCACACCACCCCGGCAATCCTATGGGCCAGATCAAGTAGTTTGCCCACCCCGGATCTAGAGATATGCATAGAGGGATGCTTCAGGAGCTCCACCAATTCTCTAAGTCCGGTTTCAACTTGTGTGTGTTTGTTCTCTTTTTCTCTTAAGTAGTATGTTGCTAGATATAATCATACTTTGTGTAATATACCAAGTGCCTATAACATGAGCTCATCTGCTTCAGGTATTGCTGGGGCCCTTTTTTAAGTGGGAAAAGATATTTCCTAATCCTCTACTTGTCTGTGCAAGCATGCAAATCCATGGTATATGATTTATTACATATTTAAAGGGATGTCTGAATTTTTCTAGGAGTCAATTTTGAAATATGTTTAGCATATCACTGTTTGCCACTGTTAGAAAACCACAGGTGGTCTTTAGAGGTCAAGAGATGGCTGTTCTGTATAGTGCCTTATTCCCTCAGTTTGTCATCAGATTACCCCATAATGAGCACCATAGGTGCTGGAACTAGGGGTTATGGGGGTGCTGCTGCACCCCATCTTGAAGTGGTTTCCATTATATGTAGGGTTTACAGTTTGGTTCAGTGGCTCTCAGCACCCCCACTATACAAATTGTTCCAGCACCCCTGATTAGCACTGAACCTATGGAAGTTATCCATAATTAAAATTACTTCTGAATTACATTATAAAATTGATTTTTGCCCTCACTTCTCATCTCAAAGCAAAGATCCCCTCTATCCCTACCCCCCAATGTGATATTGAACTCATATTGCTGGGTTATGTCTGTCTGAAATGAAGCTGTTTTGCAAAATTTGATGTTACTTGGATAATGAATTCCTGACTTGCAGTACCCCAAAAAGAGGTTTATGAGAGTTCAAAAAATCTTCTAACTTTTTTACCATCTTGTAACAAACACAGAAGGTCAAGGAGAAATAAAATTTTGTTCACTGACTACCCCAGCAGGGATCTAGTGCCCAGGATCAAAATATAATTATGTAATACATCTTTTATTTTGCAACTACACTACGGAATATATGCTCCATTGAGTTTAATACACTGTGTCCAAGGATGGCTGGAGACCTAAACTTTCATTTAAAGAGTTTCTCGTTTTTCATGCAGAGAGCTCAAAGTGTAACCTGATCATTAGGGAGACTTGCTAATGAAAACAAGAGATGCCCCGCAACTCATGTGGGCTTTTCCTACTAGCTACATTACGGTAGCTTCATAAGTTACTGAGGAATACTGATTTGGGAGTAGAAAACAGTTTAATCAGAAAAAGTGAGCATTTACTGGAAAAATTCAGTTTTTCTTCTTTTTTTTCTGCTCAGTTCCAGTTGATCCAAATCTAATCATAGTTGTTCAAGCCAAGGAGGATGCGTATGTTCCACGAACTGGAGTGCGCAGCCTTCAAGATATCTGGCCAGGATGTGAAATCAGGTATCTGGGTGGAGGTCATGTCAGTGCCTACCTCTTCAAACAAGGACTCTTCAGGTGAGAAGTTATGTATAAACAGGGAAGCAAAAATAGGGTTGTGATCTTTCCCTAATACCACATTTTTGAGGGAATTAGTTTTCTGTATTGGCATGTCATTCTTTTTAAAAAACAACTTATATTACTCTTCATTTAGTCCACTCATTGATTGAACACTATAATTTATTTCCTAGCCAGTGTATGTTCAGCAGGCAACAATTGCCCTACATATATTTTTGCAAGTGTTGTGTTTGTTAGAATGAAAAGTAGATGAAGTCGAAATTTAAGATATTAGCTTACCTGTCAGACATGTTGCTATAACTCCAGACTTGACATTGCATCTCAACCTTCTGAAATGTTATTTATATAAATACAATTCTTAAATCTTAATAAGTTACAATAATATAACACTCTTGATGTACTAAATTCCCTGGAGATGCAGGGATTAATGAAGACTGGATAGCCCATTTGAAGGACTCCAAACAAAAAAGGAAAAGATAAACATACCAAGGTTCAGGATCAATATCTGTGTAAAATTAGCACAGTTTTTGAAAGATGTTGCAATAAGTAGAAAATACAGAAGAGAGATCTTTGTGTGATCAGAATTCCTTGAGAGTTGGGTACAAAAGGCTCTGATCCAACAAAGCATGTGCTTAACTTTAAGCATCAACTGCTCACATAGATGTTTTGCCGTATTGGAGGCCAAAGAGACAGGGGAAGTGATGTGAAAGGGAAATAATTCCTAGTACCAAATCAGAGTTGAAGAAAACTGTTTATTTTTTTAAAGCATGGCCATGTGGACACACTCTTCTACTAATATCATCTTTGGTTTGATCAGGTGGTCTGGAGAGCTGTTCCCATCAGTCTAAATAATTTCGGAAATGTGACACTGGAGAGCATTAGACTCTGTACTTGTAGTGCATATATAATAGTTGAGAATGACTGGCATTCTGTATATGAATTTAAAGGTATTTCCTGCAGTATTAGAGCCTTCACTGTTGCTGCCTCCCTCTCCTTTTTGCAGTGTTTACATTGTCAATGAAATCTTTCTAAGTTTGGGGTAAGGTTGATTGAATATTTGTGGGCAGCCCTCTTGTGAAAAATGTTTCCTCCTTTCTCTGGCTTCCTTTTGTTCAATGTCTGATATATTAATGTGTTAAATAAGTCATGTTGTTTGTTTACAGTTGTAGCCATGTTGGTCCCAGGATAGTAGAAAGACATTGGATCAACTCCTGTTGGTGAAAGAGACCAGCTTTCAAGCTTACACAGACATGAAGAAGAGCTCAAAAGCTTCTCTTTCATCAACAGAAGTTGGTCCAATAAAAGATATCTCACCCACCATGTCTATCTCACAGTGTTTGTCTCAAACGTGTGGACCACTTACCTGATTTCTCTTCGAGACATTCCAGTTCCCATACTTCAAGCAATTGCAATGTAGGGCCCCATTAATATTTGTTTACCAACTTCTTTGCTTTTGAGGAATTCAGATTTTACACAAATATCCTGTATTTCTAGCTGACCAAGTGAAATTCCTCACATTTGGGAAGCTTTAGGAACTTTTGTTATTTAAAATGTTATTTTTGCCTCACTTAAAACTTTTGAGTTAAGCCTATTTACATATTTAATCCTTGGCTAATCACATTGCCATTTATGTTAACAGATTTACTAATGTGGAACCCTGTGCATGTTGGTTTTAGACTACTTGTTTGTTTCACATAGATAACTGAACAGCTCTTGGTGAGGATTCTGACACTTACTGACCTTTGCTGCGTTTGAACCAATATCCTTGAAATGTGTTTTATGCCATTTTTAATCCCCCTTGAGTCATTCAGCCCCATAACAAGTAAATATTAACCTTCCAAAAGTAAGAAGATTGAGGGCTCTGAACCTGTGCCTCATTTCAACTGCTTTGTACTGGTGCAAAGAAGCCCTAAATCCAGTTTTTGGAAACTCTTGTCCTGTGTGTGTGTGGATGTCTTAGAAGCTACCACACCATGTTCTCCTGCCATGTGGGGTCTGGCTTGGCTCCCTAAGCCAAGCAGATGCCCAGTTGTTGTAGGGGGTCATTGGGACATTTGGCAGCTGGTGCAGATAAGAGCTTGGGGTTTGAGGGGCATAATGGTGGTGGATCAGGGAAATTAAGAGCTCTCGCCCTCCTCAGGTATACCAAGCACTTCCAAGGCCCTATTTTTACAAAGGGGCGGGGGGGAAAGTTAAGCAGCCTCCATCTACCCCTGCCCAAATTATACTAATAGCCTGTGATTCTTTCTCTCCATATTCTCTCTTTTAGGCAAGCCATTTATGATGCATTTGACCGCTTTCTCCAAAAATATGCTGTTTAATGGTCTTCAATATTAATTTGCTCAGTGTGGTCTTGTGTGAGCTTTCCATGTATGGAATTGCATATTGGCGTGCTTTGAAAAGCCAGCCAGTTACACCAATACTGAATGGATGGACACCAACACTGAATGTCACACCCAGCAATTATCAATACTGGCAAAGCATTAATAATAGTAGTTTCAGTTCAACCAAATGCCCATCTAAGACATATCTGCATTAATTTGAACCATGAAAATTTTGGCAACATTTGTTAACGTATAAGGGATTTTATGTACTTCATATCATCTACTATTTTATCACTTCACATATGACATTCTGTTCTGAATAGTTTGCATATCAGCTGTAAATAGACTAATATAATGCCAATTGAACTGTTCAAATCTATCCTTTAGGATTTTAACACTTCTATATTTAATGCATTGCTATTTTTTCCTATTACCAATTTTTTTCCTGTCCACGTTTTGCCCGCTTTTTTGTGTGCTGTTGCTGAAGATTTGCTTTTTAAAAAGGGCTCTTCCTGCAAGCCCAACTTCATGTGTTTCATTGCCATTGTTTGCGATTGTCCCAAATTCACCGTGGTGACTTAAAACTGCAGGAATAAATAAGAGAAGATGGACAGCAATAGGAATAGAAAAGTCTCTTTCAAAAAAATGTTATCTAGGAAAAAAGTAAAGAAAGGCATATTTTATTGACATGTTTGAAAGCTTTCTCTATTATGGAAGTCCTTTTTTATTTAAAAACAAACACGTAGATCATTCACAGTAACTGTATAGATGTTCACAGCTGAAAAGAGAGTAATTGAAAACAGAGCACCCAGTAATTGATTTTTACATGTTGTATAATTGGACAATGTACAAGTCTGGTCCCACCAGCATTTTATAATAGAATTGCTTTAACTGAAAATAGCTTCTTGGGAGTAATCTTAATGCAGAATATAATAGCACAAAGACTGTTGATTCTACGTATTGTTTAAAGCATCTTATATTTTGCTGTAGAATTAAGACAACCAGTGTTTCAGATACCTGGACAGTCCTTTTTTTAAACTGTAATCAGCACATGGCTACAAACATACCTTCCATTTTACAACATTTTAGAGATACATGCACTACATTACGGAAGATGAACTTTAGATCTTCTGTAATCTCTCCTAATTTTACAACAATAAAAGTTTGTGTTTTTTTAATTGGATGAAAGTAAAATATTTAGGATTCTGAGCATGTTTAAAGAATTAACAGAATTTGTATTCTCATATAAGACCTGAATTTAATTTAGTAAACTAGTAACACATCCATAGTTTACAAGTAGTTATCCATTAAATATTTTGGCAGTATGCTTTAAAAGTAATAGATTGGGCGAGGAAGCTACAGTTGAAGCAATTTTTTTTACCATTATTTTGATTGGGAATTACAAATCTTGTTTTTTTCAGTTCAGTGTAATAGTATTGGATATGTGTCTCTCACCTTTCAAGCAGAGCATTTTACTTAAGTTTAAATGTTGAAATTTCTACTTTACATATAAAGTATATGGAGCAAATAAAATTTTGCTTGTACAAACACACTCTTGAAAAAATAATCTTGCAAATGAGGATTGTAAATGGGACCAGATATGTCTATCTGTAAACTGGATAAAAAGTCCAGGAAAAACTGAAACACACACATTTGTACTAATTAAATTTATTTCAAGATCCAAATGTACTGAAACTCTGCCATAGTACTTTTCTTTTAATTGAAATGTTTAAAATGGAATTTAATTATTTCCTTGATGCAGTGTTTGATAGTAAATGTATAACATTATGAGCAAGTGATCAGCTTCACCCAGTGACTAGAACATTTGTGATTTTAAAATACTGAATGTTTATAATTTAGAAAATGCAAGTCTTCAAAAGCAAATACATGTAAGATTAATTTTTAAATTAAAGATGTGAGTACGGGACTAAAATGCATACAAACAACTGGATACACGTCTTGTTCTTTACTTTTGTTAACTAGGATATCTTACAAAATAAAATTGTTTAAAAATTAGCTAAGAATTGACACAATCTAGAAAGATGGCCACATTCGGAACTTGTTTGTTTCTGTACATTACTCTGTTTATGCCATGTTCCTCTTGCAGCTATAAAGGGGGAAAATCTGTGACAAGGGATAGGTTTGAGTGCCTGGAAGACAGCAAAGACAAAAATTTGATGGGTGTCTTCAATTAAGTGGTTTCTAGACTACAAACTATAACCTGCCAAAGTAATTATTTCTAGAGAGCTCAATACTAGGAATTACAGATCTAATGGAAAATTGACATCCCAAGGCATCAGATGGTTGCACTAGTAAGATTTTACTTTCAAAAAAAAGATTTACATTGTGTTAAGCAAACTTGTTTTAACATAACGTCTTTTTGTAGAGGCAGAAGTATTGGGATAAGTAGTGATGGTACTGACTCTTAACAAGAGCCAATAAACATACTTAATTCATAACAGTGAAGACTGTTGCCAAATGAATAGCAGAGTGAGTGCCAAGGAGAAGTATTTGATATTTTTCTTACGTTAGAAACAAAGATATATAATAAGGATGTTTGTATGCCAGTCCTTTATGTCTGAGGTAACCTGTTTGTTTGTATCAGATGGGTAGCCGTGTTAGTCTGGATCTGTAAAAGCAGCAGAGAATCCTGTGGCACCTTATAGTGCATCTGACGAAGTGGGTATTCACCCACGAAAGCTCATGCTCCAAAACGTCTGTTAGTCTATAAGGTGCCACAGGATTCTCTCCTGTTTGTTTGGTATGTGGAGATTATTAAATTGGGCTTTGATGCTTAAATATGTTTATCCTGTTTGTAGACGTCAGTTTTTCAATTTGCATGGTTAAGTGGGGGGAGGGATAGGCTCAGTGGTTTGAGCATTGGCCTACTAAACCCAGGGTTGTGAGCTCAATCCTTGAGAGGGCCATTTAGGGAAGTGGGGTAAATATCTGTCTGGGGATTGGTCCTGCTTTGAGCAGGGGGTTGGATTAGATGACCTTCTGAGGTCCCTTCCAACCCTGATATTCTGTGAAGTGCTAGTAACAAATTATGAATAGATAATTGTACTTTAACAATTCAATGAGAAAAAAATATACTGTATGTCTATACTGTAACTGAAGGTGTGATGGTAGCACTGGCAAGTATACCCATACTACTGGGTAGTATTGAAGAGTTAGCCTGAGATGAAGCCCATGCTGCCATCTGTCCAAATACATGCCCACTGGAGACCTTGAGCACATACTTAAGTTGCTAACCCATGCTAAAATCTGTGCCCCAACATCTTCATTCTAATTGTTATTTGTGCTAGCTAGACTAAAGGTAGCATGTAGATAGGCATATTCATGCTAAAGACTCTCTGACCCTAAGCATTCCCCGGGAACCCACCCCCATCCAACCCCCCTTCTCCCTGTCCCCTGACTGCCCTGACCCCTATCCATACCCCTGCCCACTGACAGGCTCCCCCAAGGACTCCCACACTTATCTTCTTCCCTGTCCCCTGACTGCCCACCCCAAACCTCCGCCCCATCCAATCCCCCCACTCCCTGTTCCCTAACTGCCCCCCTAGGTCCTCCTGTCCCTTATTCGACCACCCGGCCCTCTTACCATGCTGCTCAGAGCAGTATGTCTGGCAGCCGTGACGCTCAGCTGGAGACAGACGCGCTGCTGCACTGCCCTGCAGGAGTGTGCAGGAGTGCTCCCCAAGTGGCAGCATGGCTGTGGGGGTGGGGGGAGA
Source organism: Chelonoidis abingdonii (assembly GCF_003597395.2). NCBI lineage: Eukaryota > Metazoa > Chordata > Testudines > Testudinidae > Chelonoidis > Chelonoidis abingdonii. Next base: position 46,675,873 of record NC_133773.1, read on the forward strand.
GCTGCGGAGGGGCCCGGGGGGGGGGCTAACCTCTCCGCTGGGAGCTCAAGGGCAGGACAGGCCCGCGGGCTGTAGTTTGCCCACCTCTGCCTTAGAGGCAAGGCTCCTGCTCTGAAGCTGAGTAGCAAGTGAGCTGTTAAGCTCTGAATATTTTAACTTTGTCAAACTGTCATTGATCATTTTCCTGTAAAACCCTACAAAGGAGTTAGTCATATCTTCATGACAATGTAAACTTAAGACTTCATTGCATTCTCATTCCCTATTTCTTCTCCCAATAGTATAATTTACAGAAAAAGTAACTATCCTGATTCAGAAAATAGTTCACCCAATAAATAGATATTGAGATACAGATCCTGCTTTTATATTTTTTGTAGATACCACCTAATACAGAAAATAAACTCTGCAGAAGTAGAAACTAATAGAGATATAGTTATGATAGAGGTTTCAATTTTAATCTCTTTTTAGTAGCTTAATTAGACTAATTTTTCTCATGCTTGCTTAAATCTGAGAGGAAGCAACTGATTAAGACCATTTAATCAGAATTTTGTTTGAGCTACCTGATTAAAGTGTTCCAAACAGTGTGCAGAAACTTTTGAGCTCTGATAACTGTGAATTTAAAATTTCATGTAGTCCTCCAGTGAGGATTGTTTGCTTTGCTATATACAGAAACAGCATTCTGTATAATGACCACATCCTTCTGATGTTTCTTTCATGTACTGGTGTATTCATCCCCCATGGGAATCCTTGTCATGGGGGTGCATTTTGAAGAGATACTATTTGGAATGTCCAACTGCAAATGCTACAATGAAAAATTGGTCAATGAAAAATGACAGCTTTTATTGGACAATTACCTCACCCCTTTTTTCTCTCTACTATGAAAAAATTGGGAGATCTGTATTTTTCTTAAAATTATGTGCATATCTGAGTACTGTGGTGTGGCTTGATCTGTAGAACACTAGGGTTAGTTCCAGCTGAAGCTCTCCAGCTGTCCCCATGGAACCAGGCAATTCATTTGCCAGTGATAAAATGGACAATACAGGGAATCCACTACTGAAAGTCTACCTCTGATCCTCCCGGAGAGGTGAATAAAAGCAGATTTACCATATTCTGGTGTTGCAGGACAAGAGGACTTTGAAATGGTTAAAAGACAGCAAAGGGGGAGGGGGAAACACGACTGAGAGTCAGAGGCTACAGGAGTATTGTCTCTCCCATACTGGGACTGGTGAAGCATGCTGGGACAATGGGGAGAACAGGATGAGGTTGAGGTAAAAATACACATAAGCCTTTCGTTGTTTTAACTCTTCTCTAATGTTCCTTTAGATAAATTCAACTTTATCTGTCACTTGCATTTTTATACTGGTCTCAGGCGCCTACAGGAAACTCTCTGGCAGGGCATCTGCTGGGGGCCTGGTTTGTAAATGGAGGTACTGTAACCTGCTGACAGACTAAAAGTTGGGGATCAGTCGTAGGAGTCCACCCCGAGGGTAGTACCTGAGCATCCTGTCACTTGAAAGGAGTGCCTATGGAAAGACAGAGAGGTCAAAGGTACAGCTTGCCCTGAACCATAACAATTACTTTATTTTAGAAGTATGTATGACAGACTGACAATTTCCTGCAATATCCTAAATGAAATGTATTGAGCCAAGTTAAACCAAGTTAAACCTTATTGAATTAATTTTAACATCTTTAGAGTTCATTGTATTAAAAATGCAATTTGTATATGTGCTGTGCAATTGTATGTATTTCTGTAAGAAGGGTAAATAGGAAAACAGAAAGCAGATTAGACAAATTCACTCAGATTGTAACATCTCCAGAGAGGCCACCCACTTAGAAAGCTATGCTTATGCTAGTTCAAACTGATTCACCAAGGATCAGTAGAGAATGGGCTTTTTATCCAAAAATCCTGCTTTAAACTGGCTCATGGCCTTCTGCCTGATCCAGCAGAAACCCTGCTCCATGGAGAGCCTCAATCCTGAGGGTAGAGTTGGAAGGATGGAAGCTGCCAAGAATGCATTTTAAAGTTGGGGTTAAATCTGGTAAGCTTATTAGCATGTGTATAGGTTTTTGTTGTTTTTGTTTTTAGTATGTTTTTTCTGTAATGCTCTTTTACCTTAAGAATAAAGTAGGCTTGTGTAGGAAGTGCTGCATGGTAACTGTTGACAATCACTCCATTATCAGTCTCTGAAGAGAAAGCAAGCAGGTGCCCTTTGGCAATCTGTCTGTGCTGGGAAATACATAGTGAAGGCAGAAAACGGAAGCCTGGAAATACCCCTGTCAGAAAAGAGAGGGACGTGACTCCACCCAAGAAAGGCAACAGCTGGGTAGCTGGAAGCCAAAAGTGGGTGCCCTTGCTGAAGGACTGAGGGGAAGTACAGTTGCAGTTGTCCTGAGCTGTGACAATATGGAATACATTGTTACTATATGCAAAGCTCGCTGTTTTTTAATTAATCCTTTCTTTTTTTTGTAAAAATTCCCTTACGATTAAATAGGTTGGGATCTTGCTCGCTTGGAAGCGATTTATGTAACTTTCCCACTCCAGTGATCAAAGATTAACTGGTTATTAAAGTTACAATTCTGCAAGCTGGTCTGGATGGGTGGACAGTTCATAGCCATGGGAACTATGGGGCTGGCAGGTGCTATTGCACCCCCAGGTTTCACTGTGAAAAGTTGTCTGGTGCTGTAAGATAACAGTATTTCACGGTTCTTGAGAATCCCAGAGCTATGCTGCACCCGTGTGGTGTGAGTGGGAATTGTGCTTTTTTCATCTTGCTTTTGAACATACATGGTTTACAGAGTTTAATTAGCTGGCTTTCAGCACCCCTACTATAAAAAGTGTTCCAGTGCCACTGGGACAGTTATGTCTCTGTACAGTGAAATCAGTGGGGCTCCACACAGATGCAAGGAATCCATCAGCACAGATTAGATTGTAGACTGGAGCCATCAGGTGTAAATTTATCATGGGGAATAAAGGCATCTGACTTTTGTTTGTTTAAATTACTATCTGTCAAATTTTTGTTTAAAAGGAAGTTCTGGAACAGCAGTTGATAATCAAAATTACCCACAATGCAAGCAGCAAGTGCACACCTATTTTTTGCAGTAAATCGTCAAAAATGGAAGTTTTATATAACAAAATAATCTAACATTTTGTATTCCTTTGACTTTTTTGCAATTTCCTAAAAGTTGCTGTGATAAAACAGGTTTAATCATTCTGTAAGATACAAGTTTTACAGATTTTTCTCTGTACAATCAAATCAAGATTTGGATATGTAACTAAAAACAGCCACTTCCATTCTTTAATAAAAGGAAAATTGTACTGTGTTTTACATTAATCTTACAGAATCAGTATTTAAACGAGAGAGGAGTCGTGACTTCTTGAATTAATGAGATCTTACTGTTATTCCACTGAAATGGTTTATTGCTCTCACAGCCTATCATCATTTTGAAAGAGTAGTGTATAAAGTTAAAATTGTGTTGGTCTATTAAACAACTTTGACTGAATATCATAGCACTACACACACTTTTTTTAATGGCCTTTGTCCACCCACTAAATTCAGCACTTCTGCTTTTTTGGGTTGTTGTTTTTTAACAGATCTTATTTACAGTTAGTACAAACTGATCATGGCAGGGCTCCATTTTGTTTTAAATTTTACAAGGAATATAAGTAAATCTGATACAGAACTAGGTGGAAAGCAAGGAAGGAGGTGGCGAAGATAAACCAGGAGGAGGAGATTTGGAAGGTATTGTTACCATGGTCATATGTTGAAATAGAGAAAGTTGCTAGTCTACTGCCCCTTTCTTAGTGCAAACTGTCCACCCATATTTCCCTACTCCAAGAGGACTTGTCATTGCAATATGCCAACAAGTATGTCTGCTTTGTGGGTGGGTTAGTTACTAGAGGAGAGATTAGTGATGAAATATTGCCAACCTGCCTGGTAGCATTTCATGAAGAACTAAGATCTACACTTTCCTGCCAGTTTTTTAAATGTACTCTTACATATGCATTATGAAGACAAGGAAAAGAAATGGGGCAACTGAGTCATTCCCTTTCTTACAGTCTTGCTTAGGTATTCCAAGCATAAGGGACTCAGAGTATGACAATTACTGCCTCTAAGCTGCATGCCATTCCAATGGTGGGGGATCTGTTAGAGACTATTCCAAAAGTGAGGGAAACTATTAATGATAAATCTTTGTCATCTACTCTTCCCTGTTACCTTCTTGAGTTTACCTTTTAGTAATAACTTTATTATCAGGGGGAAATTTCTTAATAAGTTTAATACCATGGGAAAAAGAATAGAGCGAGCAGCCCCTTATTAAGTAGGTATCAAGCATCGTGGTAAATGGAAACATTAATTTATTTATATTAGTGTAGATCTCTCATCTGAGACTGGACCCTCTTTTGTTATGTAACATGAGACAGGTCTTTTCTTAAAAAGTTGACTGTCTAAATAGACCTGGCAAAGCCTAGAAGAAAATATTGTTATTATAAAGATAGGGAACTAAGGCACAAAGTAATTTAAAAGACAGGAAATATGTGGAAGAACTGGAAAATAAATACAGATCTCTAAAATGTCAATCCAGTACCTTAACCATAATATCCATTATCTTCTAACAGCATGATGTAAGGCCAGGGGCTTCTTAACCTTTATCCTTCTGAGGCCCACCTAGTATGCTATTAAAAATTCCATGGCCCAGCCATGCCACAGCTGTTTTTCAGTAGATTAAAAGCCAGATCTGATAGAGTAGCAAGCAGAGCATACAAACGCCTGTACTGGGTGAGACCAAAAGTCCATCTAGCCTAGTATCTGTCTACCGACAGTGGCCAAGGCCAGGTGCCCTAGAGGGAGTGAAGCTAACAGGCAATAATCAAGTGATCTCTCTCCTGCCATCCATTTCTATCCTCTGATGAACAGAGGCTAGAGACACCATTCTTTAACTTCCTGGCTAATAGCCATTTATGGACTTAGCCACTAGTGAATTTATCCAGTTTCCTTTTAAACATTGTTATAAGTCCCAGCCTTCACACCTCCTCAGGTAAGGGTTCCACAAGTTGACTGTTGTGCTGTGTGAAGAAGAACTCCTTTTATTCTGTTTTAACCTGCTACCTATTAATTTCATTTTAGTGACTCGCTAGGTTTTATATTATGAGAATAGTAAATAGACTTTTCTTTATCTACTTTCTCCCATCATCATTTTCATAACCCCTCTACTCATATCCCGCCTGTTAGCTCCTCTTTTCCAAGCTGAAGGTTCCTAGCCTCTTTAATCTTTCCTCTATGGACCCTCTCCAAAACCCCTAGTCATTTTAGTTGCCCTTTTCTTGAACCTTTTTCAGTGCTAGACTATCTCTTTTGGCGTGAGCAGACACATCTGTACACAGTATTCGAGATAATGGGCATACCATCGGATTTATCCTAAGGGCAATGACATATATCTCAGGGCTGTATTCTCTATCCCCTGTTTTTAATGATTCCTAACATCCTGTTTTGCTTTTTTGACACGCCTCTGCGCACTGGTCACATCTTCAGAGAACTACCCACAGATTGACGTCCAAGATTCTTTTCCTGACTCATTGGCTAACATTAGGCCCCCATGACCATATTGTATTATAGTGAGGGTATTTTTTCCATATGTGCATTACTTTACATTTATCACTTAATATTCATTTTCCTTTTTGTTGCCGCAATCACTTAGTTTGGAGATCTTTTTGAAGTTCTTCACAATCTGCTTTTGGTCTTAACTATCTGAGTAGCTTTAATATCATCTGCACACTTTGCCACCTCACTGTTATCCCTTTCTCCGATCATGAAAAAAAAAAAAAAAAAAAAATTGCAATAGGATTGGTCCTCAGGACTGACCTTGTGGGACACGCACTAGTTACCCCTCTCCATTCTGAGAATTTACCATTACATTCCGTACCTTTGTGGGGTGTGGGGGGGGTGGGGCCCTTTTAACCAATTCTCAGTCCACGCAAAGGACTTCCCTTTATGCCTTGACAGCCTTATTACAAAGAGCCTTCGGTGAGGGACCTTGTCAAGGCCTGTCTGGAAATCTAAGTACACTATTGTCCACTGATCCCCCTTGTCCACATGTTTGTTGACCCTTCAAAGAACTCTAATACGATTAGTAAGACCCGTTTTCCCGTTACAGGAAACGCATGTTGACTATTGCTCACAGTTGTTTTTCTATTGTTCTTGACAATTTTATTCTAAACTCTTGTTTCGAAATTTGCACCGGTACTAGAAGTTGACTTACAGCTTAATTGCCAGGATCACCTTAGACCCTTTTTAAATATTGGCGTTTACATTAGCTAACTTCCAGTCATTGGGTACCGAAGCCGATTTAAAGGACAGGTTACAAACCTTAGTTAATGGGAGTCGCCAACTTTACATTGAGCTTCTTTCAGAACTTTGGGTGAATGGCCATCTGGTCGCCAGTGACTTTTAATGTTGAGTTTATCAATTAATTCCCAAAAACCTCCTCCTGTGACACTGTCAATCTGTGACAGTTCCTTCAATTTGTCACCTACAAAAGCTCAGCTCAGTTACAGTTATGGATCTCCCTAACATCCTCAGCGCATGAAGACTGAAGCCAACAGAATCCATTTAGTTTCTCCGTTAACTGACTTTTATCTCTTTAAGCGCTCTCTTTTGTATTTTGATTGTCAGAGGGGCCCCACACTGGTTTGTTTAGCAGGCTTCCTGCTCTATGTACTTTAAACATTGTATATTTTGAGATTTTTGGCTAAGCCGGTTATTCAAACTCCTCTTTGGCTTTCTTATTACACTCTTGCACTTAAGTTGCGCAGTGTTTGTGCGTCCTTCTATTTGCCTCACGTACGATGCTGCCTTCCATTTTTAAAGGAAGTCTTTTTATCTCTCACTGCTTCTTTTACATGTTTGTTAAGCCACGGTGGCTCTTTTGTTAGTCTTTTAGCTGTGTTACTTAATTTGGGGTATACCTTGAAGTTGGTCTCTATGTTGGTGGCCTTAAAAAAGGGCCCGATGCAACTTGCGGATTCACATTTCGGACTATACTTTTACTTTTGTTTACTAACCTCATTTTGTATAGCTTCCTCTCTTTTGAAATTAAATGCACAGTGTGAGCTGTTGAAGGTGTTTCTCCCCCACAGCGGACTGTTGAATGCTATTGTATTATGTCACTATTTCCAAGCGGTCCTGCTATATGACCTCTTGAGCAGGCTCCTGCGCTTTCTGTGTCATAAATAGATAGTAGTTAATGTTTCTTCCCTGTAAAGGGTAAACAAAGAACAAACACCGGACCAGAGGACCAATCAGGGAACAGGATTTTTTAAAAGCTGAGGGAGGGAAGTTTGCGGTCTGTGTCTTTTGTCATGGCGTCTCAGCTATGAGAGGGTGTTTTCTTATCTGTAAGCTTCTAATCTTCAGTTTCAAAGTGTAAGACAAGGTAGAAAAAACAATAGCTGTTATTGGGTTTTTTTTGTAGTTTCATGTGTGTAGTGCCTGGATGTTTAACCTTGTATCTCTTTAGTTGATATCAGGCTGTTTAATTCATATTTTTCTTTGAACGCAATAGCCCGTGTGTATTGTCAACTTAAATACAAGAATATTTTATGTCTTTTTCTTTCTTGTTATATAAAGTTTCTTTTAGAGACTGTTTGAGTTTTTCTGCTCAGGGTAGTGCTAAGGAACGAAAGGGAGGCGAAATTTCTCTTTGTGTTAGATCTACGGAGGGTGATTTTGTAGCCACCAGGGAATTGGGGGAGGGAGAAGCTACGGAGAAGAGAGATAGAATCTTTTCTGTGTCATTGTCTTGGGGTTTGTCTCTTTGTGGAAGAGAGTGAGAACATGCTTCTTGGCTATTAATGATGTAAAGAGGTCTGCAATCAGTAACTCTCAGGTAGCCCAGAGAGGAAATTCTGGTGGGAGAGTGAGTGTGGAAGGGAAGTGGGTTATTTCCCTATGTGATAGACTCAGGCATCTGAGTCTGTGGGGTTTTCCCCAGGGAAGGTTTTTGGGGAGACCAGAGTAGCCAAAACACCGGAATTTTGATGGTGGACAGCGAGATCAGAGGCTAAGCTGCGTAATTAAGCCTAGAGGGTCATGCAGGCACCCAAATTTCTGGATGCTAAGGTCGCAGATGTTGGGAATGCTTATGATAGCGTCCACTCAGGATTAAATCTAGGAAAGTTTTGCCTACTCCCCTTGTGGGTTCCTGTACCAGCTGCTCATGAAGGCAGTCATTTAAAGTATCAAGAGAATTTTATCTCTGCTTCGTCGCTGAAGTGAAGATGCTTTCGCAGTTAATATGGGGATAATTGAAATCCCCCACTATTACTGAGTTCTAATTTGATAGCCTCTCTAATTCTGCCTTAGTAACATTTCATCATCAACTATACTGTCTAGTAGTGGTTGATAATAGATCCCTAATGTTTATTTATTAAGCATGAACATTCTATCCATGGCGATTCATGACACATGGTGGATTCACTTCAGCTTTTTACTTCAATTTGAATCTACATTTCTTTCACATATAGTGCCACTTCCTCGCTGCCATGACCTGTGTCTGCTCCTTCCGATATATTTTGTAGCCCTGGAATAATTGTGTCCATTGAATTGCTCTCAGTCCACCAGGTTCTGTGATGACCTATTATATCAATATCTTCTTTACAACACGGCACTCTAGTTCACCCATCTTATACTTATTTAGACTCCTAAGCATTTGTTTAGCAAGCCCACTTTAAACAGAGAAGTTATTTATTTGCTCTTTCTGATGTGCCAGATTCTTTTTATGTGATTGTTTATTATCTGATCTGGCCCTACATTATCCTCTTCCATCGTCTGTTCCTGACTATAACGCGGGAGATTCCCTATCATCCAGACTCTCCCCTAAGAGAAGTCTGTTCCGATGCACATGCTCCTCTGGCAGCAGTCGGCTTGTCCCATCTCCTAGTTTAAAAAGCTGCCTCTAACAACTTTTAATGTTTTAGTGCCAGTAGTCTTGGTTCACTTTGGCTTTAAGGTGAAGCCCATCTCTCTGATATAGCGCTCCTCTCCCATCCCAAAAGTTTCCCCCAGTTCCGATAGATGAACGTAAACCCCTCTCTCTCGTACGACCATCGTCTCATCCGGTGCGACTCTGAAGCTCTTGCTGGCCTACTGGCCCTGTGCGTGAAACTGGGGCTTTCTGAGAATGTCACCATAGAGGTCCTGGATTTCAGTCTCTGCCCTAGCAGCCTAAAGTTGGCTTCCAGAACATCTCTCCTACCCTTCCCTATGTCATTGGTACCTACATGTACCACGACCACCGGCTCCTCCCCAGCACTACACATAAGTCTGTCTAACTGCCTCGAAAGATCCGCAACCTTCACACCAGGCAGGCAAGTCACCATACCGTTCTCCCGGTCACCACAAACCCAGCTATCTACGTTTCTAATGATCAAATCTCCCATTACTAACACCTGCCTTTTCCTAGTAACTGGAGTTCCCTCCCCTGGATGGGTAACCTCAGTGCAAGAGGCAACCCCAGCACGATCTGGAAGGAGGGTCCCAACTACGGGAAGGTTTCCCTCTGCTCCCATTGACTGCTCTGCTTCCCTGGGCCTTTCTTCCTCCTCAACAGCACAGAGGCTGTCTGAGCGGAGGTGGGATAATTCTACAGTGTCCCTGAAAGCCTCATCAACACACCTCTCTGCCTCTCTTAGCTCCTTCAATTCCACCACCCTGGCCTCCAAAGTCCGTATGTGGTCTCTGAGAGCCAGGAGCTCCTTGCACCAACTGCACACATAGCCACCTGCCCACAAGGCAGGAAATCATACATGCTACACTCAGTGCAATAAACTGGATAGCCCCCACTTTGCTGCTGGGCTTCTGCCTGCATTGTCTCCTAGTTAATGAAAGGATGGTTTAAAGAAAGGGGGTTTGGATTATAGGTTTTAAGGGGACTACAGGGGAACAGGTAAGACCAACAAGGCACCCCCCTCTTCCCTTCCCAACTCCCTTGCAAAACTCCTTGTTAGCAACCCCTAGTCACTTGTGCGCGGCTTTATAAAGCCCTGGCCTGAGTTAATGCCCCGCCCACTGATTAAGGCTCAGCCAATTACCGGAGGCTTCGAGCTTTCAAACCTTCCTGTGAAGCTCACTGTCTCCAACTGCCAGCCACAGCACACGGTCCTTCAAACAATTACTCAGAGCCAGCAGTAGCGGAGCCCTTTCTGCCTGACTCATGGACCCTGCACTTGCCTGGGGTGGGAGGCTGAGAGCAGCCTCCCAGCCCGTGTCCCCGCCCTGCTGGCCGCCTGCCCAGGCCAGGTGGAGGATTTGTGGCTCCCCACAGCTGTCTGCGTGGTCCTTTCCAACCGTGCTGTGGCTGGAGGACAAGGCTTTGGAGCAGCACCCTAGCCATGGTAAGAGCTGGGCAGCTGTGAGGAGCTGCAACACAAACCTTCCACCTGCCCTGGGTGATGGGGGGCAGGGGCTGGTCTTGGCCCCACCCTGTGCAGGTGGAGGGTCCACAGCACAGCACCACATACTGTCCGGGCTTCAGCCTGGCTCCAGCTGACAGCCTGGGTGGGTGTGACAGGGAGGCCATGGCCCCTTGGCCCACCACGTTCTGCTGCCCTTGCCCAGGGCCTCAAGCCACATCAGGCCCACGAAGCTAAGCTGCTTGGGCTTTGGCTTCAGCCACAAGCAGCATGGCTCAGGATTCGGCTTTCTGCCCTGGCCCTCACTGAGTCTAATACTGGCCCTGCTCTCTGGTTTATTTTGGCAGCCCCCCTGAAACCTGCTTGAGAACAACTGTTAAGGGACAGGAGATAACTGACTATTAGTAATGTTTCTTTATTTTTTCCATAAATAAGTGTCTCACTTGGTTAAATTCAATAGTAGTAAAGTTTTGTAGGATAGTTATGAAATAAAGTTAATTTAAGTTTGTTTAAAAGAATAATATATCTATTTTATGGTTTGGGGCTAGTATGGAAAAGGTGCTAATCAGCAAGTAAAAAGACCAGAATAAGAAGTAATATTTACAGTGTGGGAAAGATGTACAGTTCAAAAAGTACTTGATAAAATGAAAAGCTAGAATAGCAAGACAAAGGAAAACTGTCTTAAAAGAAACAAGCATACATAAACTTTGACTGTTCTGCTGGTAAGCAAGGAGTGAGGAGGAGGTAAGAAAGGAAGGCCTTGGAGGAAGGAAAGTGACAAGGATATCTGCTTCAAACTGGATTTTTGCTAAAGCCAGAAAGTTAGCTGAAATATAAAGAGAGCCAGGAATCTAAAGGTTGTCAGACACTACCTGATCATGTTGGAACATGCCATGATGAGAGGGTTTTCCCTAGGTCTGGCCTATTTGTAAGTATACTGATCACATGCTTATGAATACTTTGTCAACAAACTCAAACTCTAGCAAACCAATGTAAGAAACTTAACAGTCCAAGAACCACTTGTTGAAAACATCCTGCCTCTAAAAAGGTTGGCTGGAAGGAAAAGCTTCAGAAGCACTAAAGAAGAGTCTGCATCAATGGCAGCAAAGAAGCCTGGAGAAAACAGGAACTATCCGTCATAGGTGGTGAGATAAAATGGTAGGAACAATGGTGCATGCAGGATCTGGGACTGATCCATGTATTGCACTATATAAAAGTGCATTTTGAATTCAGAAGCCTGTAATAATTGGATCAGTTAGATCAGGGATGGTCAAACTAGGACCATCAAGCCCCTGACGGGGACTGGGGTCTAGGGCTTGCTCTGTTCCACATGGCTCCCAAAAGCAGTGGCATGTCCCCCGCTCCAGCTCCTACATGTAGGGGCAGTGAAGGGGCTCTGCATGCTGCCCCCACCCAAGCATGGCCCCCACAGCTCCCATTGGCCAGGAACCACAGCCAATGGGAGCTGCGGTGGCAGCACCTGCAGATGGGGCAATGTACAGAGCTGCCTGGGGCTTGCATCCCTGTCCCACTCCCAGGCCCCAGGCCCCTTCCCCAGCCCTCTGAACCTGTGGTCCCAGCCTGGAGCACCCTTCTGCACCCTCAGCCCCAGCTCCCTTACCCCAACTGCCTTCCCCAGCCTGGCACCCCTCTTGCACCCTGAATTCATTTCTGCCCCCCCCCCCCCACCAGAGCCCACTCCCCCAGCTGGAACCTTCACCCCCTCCCACATTCTAACCCCCAATTTCATTAGCATTCATGGCCTGCCATACAATTTCCATACCCAGATGTGGCCCTCAGGCCAAAAAGTTTGCCCACCCCGAGTTAGATTAACCTTTGCAGAAACTGTAAACTTTAGTAATTAGATTTCCTAACTGGAGGCCAAGGCTAAAATATATATTTACAGGCTTCCTGCAGAACATCAATTCCAATCAACAAACTATATTAATATACTTGGATAAATTGATAAAATGATTAAAAATATCCTTTCACATTAATCTTATCTAAATACCAGAACTGCCTACAGCTGCTGTAGAAATTGGTGCGATTTTTATATTCACTTAACAGTGTCAAAGTGGACAGTTCTTTCAGCACTCAAACTGACAATAGTTCATACCATCAAACAATGGAAAATATAGTTCAAGCTGCAGAAGCTCCCATCCAAGATTACAGAGAAATATGACAATTTGGTTGGAGACAAATTTAAAAAATGGGAATTTCTCACTGCAATCATCTTACGTGTCTAACAGGGATCTTAAGCATCTTTTTTTAAACCGGGGTGCAAAAGTCACACCTAATAGTTTTAACAATTGTGGAAATTTAAAAATGCTCCTGAAAGTACTGTTCATCACCACTGAGTCATGGACAGGAAAAGATACCAAAAACAAAAACAAAAAAACCCACACTAAACTTACAAAAATAATTGAAGGAGATTTTGGAGGGGACTTCCTGGTTGAAGAGCCTTATGGTGGTACTGTTGCAGTGTTACTTAAATAGGGCATAACCTAAACTAGCACCACAGAAGGACAAAGTAAAAAATTAACAGAAAGGTATAGAAGATTTCCATTATATAGCCGTTGTAGCTGACACTAAATACAGGTGTCATATGACCAGCTCAGAGATAAAGTGTGGTAATACAATGTAATCTTGCTCGCCTTCCTTATTTTCTACCTACCATATAACACAAGATGCAGATTTCTATCAAGTTGTTTGCAAAGAAGCCCGGTAAGTTTGTTGCATCAAAATGGTGGAAAGCTCCGAAAGTAAAATTATGGAAAATAGGAAAGCTGAAATCAGAATTGGATTCATTTTTAAAGCCCTGCCCTACTGCCCAGCTCACTGCGTATCAGTCCAGCAGGTTTTAGCACAGCCTTTGGATAAGTTTAGTCAAAATTTCCGGAGGTGAGGTGCTAACAAAGCAAATAAGGCCCTGCTGTCGGAGCTAGGACGGTGTTAGTGAAGGATACTGCTCTTCTAGATATGTGCTACTTACGGTGTACTGAACATACACTATAGTAAAAGAAACTGCTACCTCACGTAGCAAATGCCGGTAGGTAGCAGTTTAATACAATAGCAGCTTCTAACAATCTATAAGTATCGGAAAGTGCTACCAGAAGCACATTCCTCTGAGGAGCGGTATCCTGCACTACAACAGCAGATGCAGGCGAACCCAGGAACTTCTACAGACTTAAGTGGGACTCAAAAAAAATAAAAAAAAAGGCAAAAGGGCGCTCCCCTGTGAATCGCTTTGCAGACTTGGGGCTTAAATGGGGGAAGCCAAGCGTCTCGGTGCCTCTGAAGACACAACCATTAGCTTAGCCCCACTCCTGTCAGTGCTGAGCAGGCAGAGTCTTAGTGGGTCGGTCTAACGCCGTAACAGACGGACGCGTCAGTGCGCTTAGCTTAACACCACAAGCGCCTCTGGCAGGGTTGGCGAAAGGAGCCTAGTAGCGGGGGAACAGATCTGCTCCTGGAGCGAGCCGAGCCTTGTTTCCATGCCGCGGTGCCGCACTAGGTATTCCAGGAAGTATTTGGTGTCTTCAGGAGAGAGCGCAGGGCCCTCCTCGTTCCCAGGAATCACGGGGGAGGATCAGGGCCTGGCCCGTTCTCCAGCCCTTCCGGGCAAGGGCTCGCCGGGTATTGACTGCAGCCCACACCTACCGCAGCAACACGCCTCAGAGGAGGCGGGACGGGTCTCAACCCCTCCCCTCCCGAAGATGACGCGAGGCCCAGCCCAGAAGCACCGCCCGCCGTTTACCTTCTCCTAGCTGTAGAGCGGGCGGACCCCTGCAACCCCAACCCCATCGGGGGGCTGCTACTGGCCGCTCCGCCCTAGAGCGCCGGAAGCACGCGCGGGCCGAGCACTGGGCACGCTCCGCCGGGCTCCAGCGCCGGCCGTTGTGAGATCATAACGCACTAGAGTAGTCGGAGACTCCGCCCTCCGCTAGCGTTGGTGTTACAGGCGGTGCCTGTTGCTCTCACCTCCCTTCTAGTCCCCGTCGCTGTCTCCGCCCCCCCCCCACAGGCGAGGCAGGGGCCGGGCCGGCCGCGGCGTCTCTGTAAGCGAACAGCCGGGCCGGGAGGAGGGAGCGACAGAGACGCCCCCCGCCCAGCAGCTGTTCCTGGCTGCGGCTCGGTATCGGGCGGGGCGGGGAGCGGAGCGTGGCAGTTGAACCATCCGCGGTGAATGAGCGACGCCGGCCGCGGGCCAGGCTGGGGGGGCGGGGAAGGCTGACACCGATCTTCTCCCACCCCGGGGGACCTGACGGGGCCTGCGGGCGGCGCCGAGCGGAGAAGACGGCTCCCCAGCGCAGTCGGTCCGTCACCACGCCTGAGCCGCGCAGCTACCGCCGCAGCCCCGTTGGAGCCTGGGGGGCCGGCAGCGGCCCGGCCCCTCGGCATGTCCGCCGCCGCCCAAGTGTCCGTAGCGCCCCCGGAGCAGCAGGTTGGGGGGACCGAGACTGGCGGGGGCGCGGGACAGACTCGCTCCTGGGAGCTGGAGGAGACGGGACAGGAGCTGCCGGAGCCCAGCCAGGTGGTGCCGCAGGTGGATGAAGCCGGGGAGAGCAGCGGTAGCCGAGAGGCGGATCCCCCAGGGCAGGACGAGAAACGGCGGCAGCGGCAGGTGGTCGAGGCCCCCCTGCCTAAGGAAAACCCCTGGACCCGGAGAAAACCTACCCCTAACAGCCCGTCCCCGGCAGCAGCGGACACCCAGCTCGTCCTGCAGGACTCAGGTGTGGGGTAGGGGGCAGGGAGCCGGGCGGGGATGGGGAGGACGAGCTGGGAGAGCCGCTCCCAGCGTCCGACGGGAAAATAGTTTCGCTGCCGCTGGCTGAATCTGTCCCGGTTGAGAAATTTTTTATTTAAAACACGCTGTCCCTTTGCCGTACAGCGTAGCAGCGCTTGCCTTAAATCGCCGGCGCCTCGGCGTGTGTCAGGCCAAGGTATTTGTTTCCAGGAGTCGTCGACGCGTTCACACGCACTCATTTTACGTGCATGGACAGATTAGGAAAATGAGCGTGGAGAGGTGTGGTCTAGAACTTTTACTCTTGGCAGGGAAGGAGGTGGGCATTTAAGAGAGTTTGTTGAGCCGAACAACCAAATTGGAGTTTAAGGTAGTATGATGTCTTTTTATTCCCGAGTTTATGCAAACCACGTGGGTGACTGCCCATAATTTAATCCTGTTCTGACTGTTTGAAACCTTTAATATTTAATTTCTTCAATCTGTAGTGTTTCTTTTACAAATTCCCAAACTCTAGAGGCTCTTTGCTTAGAAGTTTTAGTAGTTCCAAAATCAGGGCTAAGTATTTTCATTGAAGTAAGTTTGGAAGGATATTGCCCATAATTACTTGTAACCCATACATTTTTAAATAAATTCTTAGATTTTAAACCAGGCACCAATATTTATTCTGGTTATTAAGTATTTTTGCAGTGAATGAAAAATTGTTTAGTTAGAAAAGAGTTACTTTCAACGTTAATTATGGTATGGAGCTGATGGTAGCAGATTCAGTACTACTGTTTACACTGAGTAAATAGTTTTTGTGAATTTCAGGTAGCTCCTCCTTTACCAGCTAGGAGATAGATTATGCTACAGTTTTTAAAGTGCTAGTTGCAAGATTTAGGGTTTTATGAGATGTAGCAGTAGCAGAATAAATATTGTAATATTTTTACTTCATTTCCCTTTTTTAACAAATGGTAACCCAATTGACTTTTGTAGATCATTTTTATAAAATTACATGATAAAACACCTGATAAAATCCATAGTTCAAGTTTAAAGTTTTAAAAATTAGTTTTAAGTGTAAATATTAATGAAAGCAATTGACTTGGTAGCTTCTGAGATTTCAACTGTTAGTTGGTAGCACAGGGTATAGTGCAGACAGTTGCAATGCAAGTTTCCTGACAAATGTGCCTGCTTCTTTGTGTAGGGGTCCTCTGTCTGTAGAGATAAAGTTATTTCAGTCTTAGTCACTATAGAGTCTTTGATTTCTGTGTGCAGGTTGCTAGCAGGGGAACTGGATTGAAATAACAAACTTGTTTACCATAAACTACCATCTTTCAGAGGTTAGCAGTTTTCAGTCAGTATCATCTTGGGCCAGATGCAAACCACTGACATTGAAGGATCTCTGTTTCAACTTGAAATTTTTGACACTGGATTGATTTCAGGTACAGCACTTGTCCCTGAATCCTCCTGCCAATTTTTCTCGTCTTAAAACTGCAGTTTAAGTTTTGTTTTTTTTGAATAAGTGTGTTCTCCATTTCTGCTGTGTGGAAAAAAAGATGAAAAAGGGGACTGTAGAAACATTGTGGTCAGATATACTTAGAGGGGGAAGCTGTTTCTGAACCAAACACAGTGGACTAATTAGCAAATAATTCTGGTCTCAGAAACTGAAACCTTTGCCCAAGTTTAAAGATCAAACTTGTAGGCACTCATTGAAGACTGTTGCACATACTTTCTTCTCTACCTTTTAGTCTGTTCTTTCTTTTATGCAGATTCCCAGTTTTCCCTATTTATGTACCGCTTGCAACCTTACAAATATACCCCCCCCACACACACACACACACCCGGGGATATTGGTTGGCGGCTCCTTCATGGAGCTGTGAGCATGGGCTTGTATTTGGTGCATTTCACCTGTCCTTAATGCCTATCCGTTCTGTGGCGTGAGGAAGACCATGGTGCACGTTTATCTGGAGTGCCCTAGGTTACAGCTCCTATTCCAGCTCCTCTCATCTTTTATTATGTTTTTGGCTGCACTTCTCTCCCCATCTTCTCATTTACACACGCCCTATCCATGGTCACACAAAGTCACGGGACTTTCTGGTCAGCCTCCTCCTGGTTATGGCCAAAGTGGCCATCTATAATACCAGGGAGAGACTGTTGGCTGAGGGGGTTCTTTGCAACCGGGGGGCCTATTTCTGGTCCTCCCTCCATTCACGCATCTGGGCGGAGTTCCTCTGGGTGGCATCCGCTGGCTCCCTTGATACCTTCAAGGAGCAGTGGGCGCTGTCCGGGGTTCTCTGCTCGGTGTCCCCTTTAGGTTCTCTCTTTTTGACCCTATGACCTTCACGTCCACCCTTGTTTTGTGTTTTTGTTGTCCCCCATAATTGTTTGAGTTCCTGAGGTTCAGCAGGTCCTCCCTAAAGGCTAGGGGAGGGTCCCTTAGCCATGGGTGGGCTTACACCCACTGAATTCCCCTGGAATTTTCAATAGGACACATACTGGAGGGAACCTGTCAGTCACTCAATTTCCTCACTGGCTTCATCAGTAACAATACTGGTGCAGTACCAAGGAAACTTCTTATTTTTATTGTGGTAGTGTTCTAGGGCTCTGGTCAGAATTGGGGTAATGTTGACGTAGATTCTGTACAAATCCAAAAAATTCTGTTTCCATGAAGCGTTTACTTTCCCGTTTAAGATAAGATGCAAAAATAAAATAATTGAAGAGTAATGTCACTACCCCTCAAATTAGTATCATTCTGAGTTGCAGGTTTAGAACAGCTTTTTCAGTGTATAGCTTATTTAATATAGGGAATACCATAGTAACATTTACTTGCAAAAGCAAGTGTAAAGACTTCGCAGGATGCCACTGTATATTGCTATGTGTAAATCTCACTTCATCCACCATTAATGCCCTCGTAAGATTAAAATCAGCAGTACCATACAGCGGTTTAGGTCAAGAAGCTAATTTCTTTTCCAGTTGCAACTACAGATGTAACTTTTATGTGGGCAGAATGTAATTAGCCAAATCAAGCTTATTTATCTGAAAATTGTCACTGATGTTAAGGATTAGGGTGAGATGCGAAACAATAACCAGAAGCAATCTGATAAAATAGAAAACTGTCTCCCATCAAAGAAACGAGCTGACTAGCCTTGTTTACTTTGTACATCTTGGCCAAAAGTTGTATAGATACAGGTGGTTGAAAAGTTACCTTATCTTTGCAATGTTAATTACATCAGAAAGTGAAAAGATATTGGACCAGATTCAGTTCTGGAAATGAAATGACATAGCATCTATTTGTGTCAGGGCTGAATTTGACCCAATACTATTGAAATAGGAGTGTGTTTGGGGAATGTAGGGAAAGGAAATCGGTCTGCTACTACAAGAAAATAAATGCTAAGAAAGCTGAAGTTTTATTTTCAAGTGAGATATTGATCCTGTCATAACAGGTAAAAAATAATTGTAATAGCAAAACATATATATCTGTTACCTGTAATTTCACATTAAACCATTATTGTATGATGATCACTTAGTTGTAAGACTTAATTTGTGACTCTTTCATGGCATGTTCTTAATGGAAGTTTGTTTAATGTCTTGGAGGAAAATTGCCACTTAAAAGATTAGCTATTGGAATTATTCACTATAGTGATTTATGGAAATTCAGGTATCTTAGGCCTTGCTCTGCAGTTTGTTCCATATTGGCATATTCTTGCACTCACCTGGAGCCACAGCGAGCTTCTGCTTGACATTAAGTTCTGTCAACACATGAATGGCGCTATAGAAAATAATCTTGAACATTTTAGTTAGAATACCCTTTGTTACAATGTCAGCTATGGCAGTGACTAAAATAGCTTTTCTCTTGTGTTATCTAGTTTAATATAGTAATTGGTAATATATTATTGCAATAATTGGTGGTTTTGTGTCTGGACATTTTGGTGATCCATAGAATACCTGCATAGGATAAATCTAATGCAAACCTTATAAAATGGTTGTGGTGACTTACTGTTTTCGATCATGGAATTTATTACATAAAACTACTCCCACTTCGTGCTGATAGAACAGCACTAAAACATTTCAATAGGATATTTCCTCTTTTGTAAATTTAGCCTGAAGGAAGAAATCCAGCTGGTAAGTTCTGACTGTTCAAAAGTTTTGTATAACTGCCTGGGTCACCAATGATTCACTGGCTAATAGTTTGAAAATAGCTTAGGAGAGCAGTAAAAACACTTCACAGAGTAACTATATTGAATATCTCTGCTTCGCAAGTGGTTTAAAACCTTTTGGCCTTGTCCTTCATAGAATGCTTGAAGCATAGAATTAACTTGTATTATGGCACACTTCATTATGTTTTATGTTATATTCTATTTGTCTTACTGCTATGTATTTCTGAATAACTCATTTGATGATTGTTTCTGTAGCAGAACCAGTTCACTGTAATTACTTTTGAATAATTATGTTCTTAATTGTTATAAAGTAGGTTTTGTGTTTGTCATGCAAGTGAGCAGTTTATAAAAGTAATTTCTGAAAAACTATGTTGTGCTTGAGCAATATTGAGTTTTCTGGCTGTATTTAGTAACCGACTGTTGGTCTACCAATCTGATTAGCTTGCACTTGTTCCACTGGTATAACTAATACAAGACACTTCTATTGGCATGAACCCTCGAGTTCACTGGGTGTTAGAACAACTTAACTCTGGAGTTTAAAACCAGACACTAAAGCTATCAGGGGACATCACCTTGACGGTTTCCCAACCTTAAAGGGATTTAAAATATTTCCATTATTTACATATTCTTGGGTACAGGTTTCAGTTCTTCAACATATAGTTTTATGTGCTGTTGTTTTTGTTGACTTCTGATTTGTGACTCTGATGCAGGCAAATATCAAAAATCTGATTTTTTTTTATTTGGATTTTTTTGTTTAAATTATACAAGTATAGTTTTTGAATATAAACAGTTGAAAACTAAATTTGAAATTGACAAGATATGTTAAAGCCTAAACGCTCTGTAATTTTATCAAAATTTAAATTAAATTAAAAAAAACTAGTATGTGTTTGCTGCCAATTTTTAAAGCAAGTCAAACCATTAAGCTGGTGGAAGTTACTGGCTAAGCATCTAGAAACTGAGTTTGTTGAAGTGCTGAACCAGCATTTGATAACAGTACCCTCCTTTTCAGGTTCAGAGACAATATTTTCTTTTCAACTTGTTCAGTGACTAGTTTATTCAAAGTTGAGAGATGAAAAAAGCAAGAAAACTTGTGTTCTTCCAGTCTCTGAAGAAAAACTGAGGGCACAGCTTCACTGGCGTCAGCACGTTAACCTGGCTTGTATAGTTGCCGCATAGCACTGAGAAAGAGCTCTCTCAGCACTATTAAACAACACCCGCCCCCCCGCCCCGCGAGGAGTAGCTTCTAGTGCTGGGGCAGTGGCTACACTGGCACTTTACAGCACTGAAACTTGCAGAGCTAGGGGGGGGGGGGGGGAAGTTTTTTAACTCCCCTGAGTGAGAAAGTTGCAGTGCTATAATGTGCTAGTGTAGACAAGCCCTAACTATGAGAACGTTTCTAGTTCTAAAATCTTGAAGGACACGGTGGCCAGAAACTATCAGTTCAGTTAATTAACTATATATATAAAATAAGTTGAATGGCTTATGTGGCAATGCAGGAAACAGTTGAGCTGCAGAGCGCTCCCTGTGCTGTTGAAGGGCTGATGACACCTGATCGTTGCAGGTGCAAGATTAAGAGAAGACTGCAGTCCTCCTGACAGGGCAGAGTTCCATCTGGGGGTCTTTGCTCTGTCCCACATCTTGCCCCTGCTGGGGTTGGGTATCTCTGGCTCTGGGCAGTGTAAAGAAGTCTTCTGCACCCTCACTGTCATGGGGGTAAGTGAGTGGGCAGATCAGAGATCCCCTGGCCAGGACTGTGAGGACAGGACTCCCAGCTGTGGGGGAGGCCAGTCTGTTGCTGAACGGCTCCTGTGCTCTCCAAATCTGAACTTCCTCTATCCAAATAAACTCTCTCTCTCTCTCTCATGCTATTCAGATAATCAGGAGTATACTGTACAGCCTTTAATTTTATTCTGTTTTGGCATGGCACTCAATATATGACCCTGCCAACATGACATCTCCTCAGTTCCTTCTTACCACCTGTGATGGTTGTTGAAACTGCGGCTTGCTTGCACAGGTGCTCCCCTCGTTCTTATGACTCCAGGCTGCATAGCCTTAAAGACTCTAGGGGTGCATACCCCAACCACTCAGCGGAAACGCTTCAAACTTCAGCTCTGACAGCACCCCTACCAGCCATGCCCTAGACAGGACTTCGCTAGGAAGTGTGGCAGGAATGGCAGGCACAAGCTGTCCCAGTGCCAGTCTAACCAGCGCCAGGTGCGGGCTTCCTTGGGCTCTAAGTGGGCCTTTTGAAGGTCTTCCTGGGAACAGCATACCAGCCAGTGGACCAGATCCTCATCCCTGCTTCCTGAACCGTCTATCCCACGTCTACCATGCTTGCTCCCAAATAACATCATCTGGGTTCTTCGCTTGACATCAGTGTAGAACATTTAATTCTAAAGTTTATTGCCACTTTAGTGTTTCTGCTATTGGAACAATTAAAGGAGATTTGTGACTGTTGAGGTGGAAGAGTGCAGTCTATTCAGACACATCAGGTGGCTGTCTCTTGTCAGCTATCAATAGATTACTGAAGTGCTGGAAATCACTAACTAGCTTGTAGAGGAGCGGCCTCACCTCTGCAGCGCCTCCTGCTGGTGACTCCTGGGAATTAGCTCGATTCATCTCCAGAGTGCCCTCTGCAGGCTGAAGATCCACCTGTCCTCTGGCCCCCATGTCCCATCCTGGACCCGGTGCCCTTTTACATGAGGTGCTGCCCCTGGCAGTAACCCCTTTCTCTCAGGGATCTCCCCACTCCAGGGAACCCCCATCCTCTATCCCCACCTTGCCTCAGTCTATGGCTACAGCCAATCATTGTCTCGCCCCATGCCCTGGGACAGACTACAGTATCAGCCTACTCATCACTGGCAAGGAGGGTTTGGACCTGCTGCCTTGGCCTACCCCTGGGCAGCCCTCTGCAACCCCCAATACCTATTAGCCCAATGCTAGGCAGCAGCCTGGGGGTTTCCAGGCTAGAGCTTCCCAGCTCTTCTGCCTTTCCCCAGCCCTGCTTCACTCAGGTACCTTATGTCCAGCTCCCTGCAGCCAGGCCCATCTCCTTCTATAGCTAGAGAGAGACTGTCTTGGGTTTCTGGCTCCCAGTCTCTTATAGAGGCCAACTGGGACTGATTGGAGCATAGGCACAGCTGAGCCTACTTTCCCCAATCAGCCCAGGCTTCTTGCCCCAGCCACAGCCCTCTCCTGGGCAGTTTTAAGCCCTTCCGGGCAGGAGCAAGGGACCACCCTGCTACATAGCTATTTGCAGGTTTTAGGAGAGAAGAGTCCCAAAGTAATTTGGAACTGCTTTGGGGATGAGGGGACTACCAATGAGGTTGCTGAACTACATTGTCTCCTCCGGAGCCATACTCTGAAGCTATGTATCACTATTGAGGCTTTAGAAGCCAAGTGTTTTAGTGTTCTTTCATTGTATGAGCTTATCAATGGACTAAACACTAAACTGGAGAGAAGGATTAGGGACAAGTTATTTGGCTATGCAGTGAATTCTGAGCTCAAGAAACGTAAGATATTGTTGGAAGGTGTAAAAAGGACTTTATGACCTTCTGTGAAAGACTGAATAATTTTCGGAAGCTGTGCTGGCAGCGTGAAAGAAGTGGACATGGATGAGCTCTGTGAAGAATTTGGTGTTTAAGTTTTTTACATTTCTTCTCCTGAGTTAAAGGGAGAGGTACTTGAAAATTTTCACCAAAACATAGGGCAACTTCAAGAACTTAAAGAAAATAAGCTTTTATATCTTTTTTTCAATATTGTGCAGGAATGCTCACATGAAGAGGGTTTTTTCTCCGATGATCACAGCTTGAAAAAATGAAAGGAATAGGCTGGATGTAAAAAGCATGAAAGTGGAGCTTCAGAAATTTGGCTGTTTAACAGGGGACTACAAGAATATGTACCTTTGAGTTCCTCAAGAACAAAGAACTTCGGAAGGAGGCCTATGATGGGCAAAAGTACCAACTCAAATAAAGGGTTATGGTACTCTTTGAATTAGGCACACCACTGAATCCACTTTTCTCTAGCAAGTCTAACTGTATTTACGTTGTCACATTCCCTGCACACACGAACACTGTATTTTATCAAACAAGTTCTGAGTTGTGCTGTAATTTTTATTCTGTTTTGTGTAATCATACACAACTAAATGCAAGTTCTTGATTTGTCATTAAACTAAACTAGCCAAAAATCAGAATTAGTCTTTTAGTATGATAGGTGTGAGCTGGGCATTTTAAATGTGTTAGCTAATAAAACTTGTACCAAAAAAACACACTACCACATCTGTATGCTGGGACACGCCAGCGAGGGTGGGAACATTGTGTCTTCTGTAAATCCGTCACTGGCCACTCTAGTCATGGGGGGACTGCAACCTATTTCCCCTGTAAAGAGCCAGTTAACCTGTGACAGTGTGGAACAAAATAAATCCTAACGCTGATATAGTCCATTAGTAGATGCAGATTGTTAAACTGTGAATTGTGCAGGGAAGAAAGTGTTAAACAAATATTTGTTCTGTAATTAAATTGGACAACACATATGTCTCATAATCATGAAATACTTTCTATTCCAACCTTAACTGAAGATGTTAATCAGAATCTTTAAAGGCTGTACATTTCAAAATCAACAAATCCAAAAAACTTGTGCCAAGATTTTGGGTTGGCTAAGGGGCACTCTGGAGTGCTAATAACTTTTAAATAATTTTTGGGAAACTTCTGAAGAAGCCCTAATTATGTACCAGTATTTAAAAAACATCCTGAGCAATTAAGGGTGGTTAGTTTCATAGTATTCCTAGGCAAAACAGTGGAACAACTGATGATGAGACTTGTCAAAGTTAGACTCAGGACTCAGTTTGTTAGACCACCCTGTGTTATTTGCACAGCGCTCTGCTAATACACCCAGATAATATGAGCACCATACAAGACACAAACTATCTTATTTATACAGATAAAAAGGAGGGGAGCACTTAGCAAGATAACAAAGGAAGCAGAATCTGATAAGTTTACCTGGGCTAGCCATGCATATCTTATTTCCTTACTAACTATTACCGATCTTCTGTTAATGTTTTGCCATTAGACCCTTGTTTATGCCTAATGTTTCTTTTCCTGGCACCTGTATTTCAACATTTCTTATTTCTGCTTAAAGGTACATACAAAATTTCTTTAATCCATTCTTATTTTTACAATATAATTCATTCTACTTTCACAGACTTCATTCTAAAAATCAGAGTACAAATATAATGGGTCTTGCCAAATGAACTGATTATAAGTCTGCTTAATAAAGATCACTGATGTACTATATTTGAATTGCCCTAAGGCACTGATTTACTACCAAATGATATTTGTAATTAAGAAAATTAACCCTACACAAAATCAGGATGACATGTTAAAAACTAACTGAAAGATCTCTCAACCTAATTGTTAATGGGGAATCGACAATGAGAGAGGATATTCTAGTGGGGTCCCACAGGAATCAGTTCTCAGCTTAGTGTTATTCATTATTGTCAATGATCTGGAAGAAAGTTTAAAATCAAGCTTAAAAAGTTGATGGATGACGCAATTTGGTGAGGCAATAATAGTAATTAAAGGTCAGTGATTCAGGGTAATTTGGATGGCTAAGTAAGATAGCTGCAATCAAACATGTTTTAATTCAGCCAAATGCAATATTGTATGTTAATGAATAATGAATATGGTCTGTGGTTATATAATGGTGTACTGTATTCTGTGAAGCAGTGAGTCTGAAAAGAAATTTGGTGTCATTGTAGTAAACCTTGATCATGAGCTGCCAGTGTGATGCTGTGTCAAATGTATCCAAGGAACTTGTATTTATAAATGAGTATGTGGTGATATTACCAGTGGAGAATTGTGTCCAGTTTTGAGTCCATCTTTTAAAAAGGATATGAAATTGGAGAAGGTTCACTGAACAGCTGCATGCATTTGTGTCTGGAAAGTATACCTCATAATAAGAGTTAAGGAGCTTGATCTCTTACAGAGATCAAACAGGTAATTTGATCACTCTAGAAGTACCTACCCAGAGGAAAAAAAAATCTGAAATTATGGTTCCTTGTAATTTTAACAGACAAAAGCATGAGAAGATTCAGTGGATGGAAGTTGAAGCTAAAAAAATTCAAAATGGGTCTGAAAATGATTGTGATGGTAATTAGCTACTTACCATGAAAACTAGTAAATTCATCTTTAAATTGAGACTGAATTAACTGACAAAGTTAACACAGAATTACGGTTGCCCAATGATATATGGTGACCTTCCAGAATGTTGAGTTCAGCAACACTCATTTCTGAAAACTAGAAAATAATGAAGGTACACGACCATACAGTCTGAATTCTCCATTCCTGGAGCTGCCAATAGCCACTGGGAATTGTCTACATGTATTCCAGTGGCATTCACTTTTAGGTTTGTTGTATTTGATGGTGGAAGAATTAGTTGGTGCAGTTTGAAAGAGCTGTGATTTGTTAAATGAAGTGATTCCAAGGCCAGAAGACATCATTGTGATAATCTAATCTGACTTTCTGTATAACAAAAGCCATAGAACTTCCCAGTATAATTCCTTTTTGGGCTAGTGTTCTTGAGGGGCTGTCTGCCTCTGGAGGTGTTATCTCCTTTTCCAAACCTGTGAGATGAAAGGGAATAGTTGGATGTGTTCCTTGAAAGATCCAGTATGTCTCATTTCAGCTCTGTGTTGTGTATACTGTCAGTAATGGGGCATATTGGTCATCTTGTCAAGGAGATTGCCAGCAATTAGATGGGAGATGTCTGTGAGTTTAATGAAGGGTAAGTGAAAGTACAGTGTTAGATTGCATTGTGCACACAAGGGTGAAGGGGGTAGTAAAAGAGGTTGAAGGGACTGTAATATTTAGCAGATGTAGTGTTTTCTCTGGAGTGGCTTAAGTGTTTCAGCACAGAGCAGCTGTGGATAGCTCCTGTTCAGTACTGTGTAAAGGAAGAATGCAGGTATGTATTATGGCCATTTTGAGGCATCATGCAAAGAAGGCAGAGTTAAGGTTGCTTGAGCATGTGCCTTAATTCTGTATTTCCTTATGTTCACAAGTATGAATTTTGCTGAACTTGATGTTCTGGAAGAGCATGATAATAGCAACAGGCAACCTTCATTCTGCATTAACAAAGTTCTTTGTCAGTGAATTTCCTGGGGGGAAGTGGGAGTATGTGCTTTAACAAAGAAATGTGGTTGGTATGAGTTAGTGATCACTTGGGCAGTTGTAATCACCATATTAGGTGTGCAGTTGAGATTTTTCATTACCTGGCCACTGTTAATATCTAGTTCTTACATAGTGTGTTTTGTCAGTAGATCTCAAAGAAAAAATCATTATCCCTATTCTACAGATGGAAAACTGAGGCACATTGAGGTGAAGACTTTGCAAAAGTCACCCAGCAGGCCAGTGGCAAAGTTGAGAATAGAGCTTAGGTTTTCTGAGTCCCAATCCACTGCCCTCTCCGTCAGGCTGCAGGGTTATTTTATGGTTCCTAAGTGTTCCATTCTCCACACATATACACTTTGTTATAATGAAATGGGGATAACTGTCATGCTTTGAAGTGTTTGGAAAGCATACTTGATAACTGACTGAATGAGAGAAATCTCAGCCGTGGTCTGTCTAGGTTGGTGGAATTTGATTAAAATAAATTCAGTGGACAGTATCAAAATTTATTGAGTATTTTTTTATTTTTTGATTTAAATATTCAGTTGTGCAAAATTATAGGTTTTAAGCATTTTTTCAATTTTTATTGATTTTAAGTTTTCACAATCTCAGGAAATTGTGAGCAGGTTACACAATAATTTAGTGATGGTATCTACTGAGATTCAAAAAGTTAAACTAATTGTCAACATCGTACGTCAACATATACAAGGTAAATATCCTTTAATCAAATAAGTTCCCAAGCAGCATTTTTCTTTCTTTGCCTGTCTGTTGATAACTGCAATTTACAGAAATATTTTTATCTGTGTGTTTATATCCATGTTTATCAACATTTACCAAAAAAATCTAATCTTTCCATGCTGGTCTTTGTCTCAAGCTACGTCTTCGTTACCTGCCGTATTGGCGGGTAGCAATCGATTGCTCGGGGATCGATATATTGCATCTCATCTAGATGCGATATATCGATCCCCGAACACGCTTATATCGATTCTGGAACTCCACCAACCCAAACGGAGTTGCGGAGTTGACATGGGGAGCTGCGGACATCGATCCCGCGCTGTAAGGACGGTGAGTAATTCGATCTTAGATACTTCGACTTCAGCTACGTGAAGCTGAAGTTGCGTATCTGAGATCGATTTTCCCCCGTAGTGTAGACCAGCCCTCAAACTTTACAGTTTCAGTACATCATGGTTACAGTAACTTTAAGCATAATGAGAGAAAACTGGTGTGTGTCTTGACTTCTTCCATCCCCTGCAACATATAGCTTCCCCCCATCATTTCCAGGTCATCCTGCTCTGTCCTTTAAATCATTAGCACTTTAGAAGCGAGGTGTGCACACACAAAAGTTGTTAGACTCTGTGAATTTTAAGAAGAGCTAGCAAGAGGTCTGGGGAGCACTGTATCAGGAACCTCTTGCCCAAATGAACCCCAGTTTGGATTATTGCTCTTCCCTCTTCCCCCAAAAGGCGCACCAATTTTTATGACAATCCAGATGTGCATCAGATTTTAAAACACCTAGAAGAATTGTCCTTTAAACAGTAGTCTTCTCAATCTTAACTGTAGCAGAGCTGGCACTCTGTGATAATACTGTATGAAATTAATCATCAGCAATTGCTTTGCTATATCTAGACCTCCAGGTATGAAATAGCTTTGAGAGGTATGAAATAGCTAAGGCCCTTCATTTTGGTATTTTATTTAAAATATATATATTCTGGGAATTGATCAGTGTTCATTCATAAGTTTTAAGAAATGGTGAAAACTGGTTAAAAAACAAAATGAAGGGTGAGAGAGGTGCTTGGTACTCATGAGGCCTGGGAATACTCAAAATGTAGTGGTCAGTGTGCTCTGTGACTGGGGTCCAGCTCCCTACATGTCTCACTTCCCACCACACAGAGAAAGTGTAGGTGCTGTGCTGAAGGGCTGGGACTAGGATGAGGCCCTTTCCAGCGGGGTATGGTCTTGGCTGCTGTAACCTGGGTCTCTGCCAGTCTTACTCCGCAGGGGACAGAGCCTTATTTCCTCCTCCTGTTGGACAGATCTGAAGGGCCAGGCTCAGGAAGGGACTCTATCCAGCATGAGGTGGGGGGCAGTACTCACAGGGTGTAGCCTTTGGCACCCCACTTGCAGAGTCCCTGCCAGCTTGCCTATGCAGAGGAATGAAACTGCCAGTTGGTGAAATGGAGGAGCAAGACGGGCAGGGAGTTTAGTTCCAGCACCCAAAACATCTGTACCCTGGTCCTTCAGCATCGTCCCATCTGCTTCTGCCACAAAAAAAGTCCCAGGTCTCCCAAAAAAGCCAAAATGCAGGTAAAAATTGGTAAAACCCACATGTTGGTTTTTTCAAAACCCAGGAATTGTTCTGAGAAAATTGGTATATACCAAAAACAAAGGCCTTATGAAGTACCCTGTTAATCGCATTGTGGTCTCAGCTGAATGAGAACACCCCATAGAAATGAATACAGCCTGAAATAATAGCTCTGAGCCATTTGAGCTGCTCCATTGATTTCAGTGGGTGTTTCCGTTCCCCTCAGTGGCACTTGAGAAACCTATGATGTGCATCAAGCATGCCCATTCTCAACTCTGCCCCGGTCTCAATAGCATGTCCTTGGCTCATACTCTGAGGATGCTTGTTGTCCAGTCCGCAGGGTTTCCCCAGATGCCATCTCATATAGGGTAGAGAGAGGGGCTCTGACCCTCCTTGAGGGACCAGGTCTCAGATCCCATGTGGGGCCAGAAAGAGGGGCTCCCCCAGATCCTAGATCATGGGAGGCAGGAAGTGGGGGGTCAGATCCTGGCATATGCAGGGGGCAGGGAGAAGGGTTAACAGCCAAAGGGGCAAGTAAGTCCTCCAGATCTCAGCTTGTGGGGTGGGATGAGTAGAGACACCACCAGACTGGCAGTTCCCCCCAGATCCCAGCATACATGGCTGGCAGGAAGAGAGTCAGATACCACAGAAAGGCAAGGCTCCCCACATCCTAGTTCCCATGGGAGAGTAGGGAGAGGGGACTCATAGCTCCTAGGGGGCATGTGGCCCACAGATACTGGCACACACCTGGAGGAGAGGAGCTCAGATCCCACAAGAAGAGGCATTTCCCACCCCCAACCAACTCCTGGCTGGCTCTGCCCCTTTTCTTCCCCAGTCTGCCTGCCACTTTGCACCCAGTCCCTCTGCCTTACCACC
This sequence comes from Chelonoidis abingdonii, assembly GCF_003597395.2. Taxonomy (NCBI): domain Eukaryota; kingdom Metazoa; phylum Chordata; order Testudines; family Testudinidae; genus Chelonoidis; species Chelonoidis abingdonii. Next base: position 46,705,493 of record NC_133773.1, read on the forward strand.
CATCCCCATTTCTCTCTCCTTCTCTGGCTGCAGCTTCAAATTTCTCTCCCCCATTCTCACGAATTTCATTTGTCTCCCAGCAACTATTCACAGATATAATTGTTTTCAAAAATATTTTGATTTTATTTCCCCTGATGTAATGATGATAACCTGACAGATGGGTTTTAGCAGTGTGGTTACAGACCTTTTCTAGATTTCTGGTCTAGGTGGGATTCAAACTGACACTAGCTGCATTGGTCAGGCTATTTTTCATCTCCTTGAGCTATCCAGTTGATTTGATACAGACGCTCCTGGCTCCTTTCTCTGAACATGCTTTGTGTAAACTGTTAACTCATGAGCATTAGGCATGAGAGTTAAACTCTTTGGTGAACATTTTGGTGAAATTTGCCCTCCCAAAGGGCCAGTGGGTGCCAAACTCTAGGTGAGGGTAACTCTTGAACACCTGAGATTCCTGGGCCAGGATCAGAGCCCTAGTTCGATCTCCAGGTCTAGACAAAAAACTTTGGCAGAGTGTATTAACTAATCTTACCAAAAAAAGCTGTTTGGGGGCCGTTTAGGAACCACTTTGTCAAATTACCCCAAATTTGGAGTCACTAACCTCCAGGAAGCACACCAAATTTCAAGGCAATCTGAGTAAGCCTGCAAATTTTAGAGCATTTAGAGTATATCTACAATGCAATTGAAAATCTTTGGCTGGCCCATGCCAGCTGGCTAGTCCTGCAGTGCTGTTATACTGTAGTGCAGACTTCTGCAGCCTGAGCTCTGGGACTCTTTCACTTTGTTACAGCCCAGGTTACAGTATGAGGCTGGAAGTCTACTTTGCAATGAAACAGCCCCACAGCCTGAGTCCAAGTCAGCTGATATGAGCCAGCCCTGGGTGTCTAATTGCAGTGTAGACATACCCTTAGAGTCAAGCTTTAAATAGAAAGCTGGTCTTAAGCCTGGTCTACACTACGGAGTTAGGTTAAATTTAGCCATGTTGGGTTGATTTTAAAAATGAATGCATCCACACAACCAACCCCATTCCGTCGACCTAATAGGCTCTTAAAATTGACTTCTGTACTCCTCCCTGGCAAGGGGAGTAGCACTAAAATCGACTTTGGGTTGAATTTGGGGTGGTGTGGACGCAAATCGATAGTATTGGCCTCTGGGAGCTATCCCAAAGTGCTCCATTTTGATCACTCTGGACAGCACTTAGAACTCTAATGCACTAGCCAGGTACACAGGAAAAGCCCTGGGAACTTTTGAATTTCATTTCCTGTTTGGTCAGTGTGGCGAGCTCAGCAGCACAGGTGACCATGCGGTTCCCCCAGAATCATAGCGCATAGAATATTTCTACGCTCCCCCTATCATCTCCATCCCTAAGGTTATCGCAGATTAGAAGGTGAAAAAAACGCATTTGCGATGCCTTGTTTTCTGAGCTTATGCAAACCTCCTGCACTGATAGGGCACATCTTAATGCATGGAGGCATTCAGTGGCAGAGGCCAGGAAAGAATTAAGTAAATGCGAAGAGTGGAGGCAGGACACGATGCTGAGGCTAATGGGGGAGCAAACTGACATAATGAAGCATCTGTTGGAGTTGCAGGAAAGCCAACCAGAGCACAGACCCCCATTGCATCCACTGTATAACCGCCTACCCTCCTCCCCATGTTCCATAGTCTCCTCACCCAGATGCCCAAGAATGTGGGAGGCCCTGGGCACCCAGCCACTCCACTCCAGAGGATGGCCCAAGCAACAGAAGGCTGTCATTCGAACGGTTTGATTTTTAGTGTGGCTACAATAAGCAATGTGGCCTTGTCCTTCCCTCCTCCCACATCCCACCCGGGCTACCTTGTCTGTTATCTTTTTTCTTAATTAATAAAGAATGCATGGTTTCAAACAGTAGTTACTTTATTTTGAAGGGAGAGGGTGGTTGGCTTACAGAGAATTAAAATCAACAAAGGGGATGGAGAATTAAAATCAACAAAGAAACACACAACTGTCACGCTGAAGTCTGGCCAGTTATGAAACTGGCTTTCAAAGCCTCTCTGATGCGCAGCACACCTTGCTGTGCTCTTTTAATCACCCTGGTGTCTGGCTGCTCAAAATCGGATGCCCCGTGATTTGCCTCAACCTCCCACCCCACCATAAACGTCTCCCCCTTACTCTGACAGATATGGAGCATACAGCAAGCAGCAATAACAATGGGAATGTTGGTTGCACTGAGGTCTGACCAACAGTGCCAGCGAGCTTTTAAACATCCAAAGACACGTTGTACCACCATCTGCACTTGCATAGCCGTAGTTGAACTGCTCCTTACCACTGACCAGGCTTCATGAACGGATCCCTGAGCTCGTCGCTAGGGAGCAGGAGAGCAGAGTTCCAGCGGAAGTGGTGGATGATCACGGTTAGCAGTCCTATTGCACCATCTGCTTCGAAGGCAAGGAGCTGCTGCTGTGTAGCAATACCAGCTGCTGCGGGTGCTTCTGTGTCGAATGCTTAGAGTTCTGGGTAGGGCAAGGTACCTCAGCCACGGCAAAAGAGCAAGAGCTCTGGAGCTGTTACATGTGTCAACCACAGAAGTGCTATGGGGTGTTACAGCGCTGACCGGACTGGAATGTATGGCTGCAAGAGTTCTTCACCAGTAACAAAGGACAGGAATATGATGCACTTAAAATCTTAAAAGGCCTGCACATTTCCCAGAGTCACTGCCCTTGATAACAGAACGTCAATGATTGCATTGACTACTTGGATCATAGCAGCCCCTACAGTAGACTTGCCCACAACAGCAGCAGTGACGGTGAGCTGAGCAGGCTCCATGCTTGCTGTGGTATGCCATCTTCATGGGTAACCCAGGAAAAAAGGTGTTAAACGACTGTCTGCTGTTGCTTTCACGGAGGGGGGGGCAACTGATGACGTACCCAAAACCACTAGTGACAATGTTTTTGCCCCATCAGGCATTGGGAGCTGAACCCAGAATTCCAATGAGCGGTGGAGACTGCGGGAACTATGGGATAGCTACCACAGTGCACCGCTCTGAAAGTCAATATTAGCCACGGTAGTGAGAATGCACTCCGACTTAATGCGCTAAGAGTGGACATACGCAATCATCTGAATAAAATCGATTTCTAAAAATTGACTTCTATAAATTCGACCTAATTTCGTAGTGTAGACATATACAGAGTGGGTCAGCCACACATTATTGGACCTCGTGATCTTCTCCTGGATAATATGGGGAAATAATTCCCTTCATTATAGGCGTTACTGGATGAAACTTTATGACCCGTATTATGCAGGCGATCATATAATTGTAAACCGCATATGTCAAAATATCTGATCAAAGTAAACAGCCTTAAACTAATAAAGTCTCAAACATCATTTTTCTTTATTTTCCTATCTGAAATTTGACACGTATGTGTGTATGAAGAAATTGACATTTACTGACAAAAATCTAATCCTTCCAAGCCTAGATATAAAGTAGCATTGTTGAATGGGTTTCGCTCCTGCTTTTATCAGCTTTTTTTATTTACTTTACTGACTGATTGTGGCTTGGTTATGAACAACAGTTGTTTTCTGCACAGAATATATTTTTTAGTCATCAGTGTTTGAAATAGGTATTTCTGTGTAAATGGGCAAACTTCTGTTTAATATGCAGTTTGCGTGTATCTTTTTTTTCCTTGTTTTCTATGTTCCAGGCAATGTTCTCTGGTAAAACTAGCATATGAGTTATTAGGGGAAAAAATGATTACTAGAGATTTATGAATTTGTAATAAGTTCTTTATCACATACATTTACACAACTGTAGGTATGAAAGAATTTGATCTTTAAAATATTATAGTTTCTGATAAAATGTTTTGCAGATTTGCTCATTTTTTAATCAGCCTTTTTTCAGATTTAGGTCCAGACTTTTAAAGGTAGCACTTAAGTGATATAAGAGCCTAAATCTCATTTTTTTTTCCAGAAGGGGGAAATCCCATAGACTCCAAAATCTCTGTTGAAAATGAGATTTAGGCTCATAAATCAATTACGCATCGCAATGCTTAGTGCTGCAATGCCTAAATATCTTTAAAAATATGGGCCTAAGATCCCAGTATTTTATGATGTAGACAATTGTCAAAGATTTTATTTTCATAGTATAATTTACCTAATATTGAAATCCCTGAAATTTGTAGAAACTTGTAAATATATATGAAAATAAATTATATAGCTCCTAGTCTAGCACAGCACTTATACATGTGCTTAACTGTAAGCACATGAATAGTCTCAGTTATTTAAAAATACACTGACTAGAGTGGAACTACTTACCTGCTTGGCTGTATTGGGCCACAGAAAAGAGCTTTAGCATTGTATTGAGGATTAGGGAGCAAAATTTTTGTATATACTCTTCCACACTTGGTTTTTCTAATATAAAAGCATAATCAAAATGTAATTTCTTACCTGGAAATGTTTTTCCTCTTTCCCTTTAGAACGGCCAAACTCCACTAAAGTTATAAAAGCGGGGAAACCAAAGACCAGGAAACCCAGCAAGGTTTGTATTTGCCAGAAAGCAGTTTAATCTGTGAGTCTCAGGTCTGATTAGATTGAGACCATATAATAGTCTATTGATTTGAACTAACATTTTAACTGCACTGTTGATATGATAAGAAATGTAAATTGCCAATAGAGAAATATTTTTTTCCTAAATATTTTATCTGTATAAGTATAAGTAGCTGGTATTGTTCAAGTAAATTTTAGTTTGCTGGGAAATCTTTAAGGTTTCATCCTAAAGATGTGTTATGATCTCCCTGGCTGATGGGTTAATTCAGGTGATAGTAGGGGCGGGGGAAGTCAAAAAAGGGAACATGATCAAAAATTTACAAAGAGCTGAAGGCTGTAGCATCGGAAGCAGCAAAGAGATTTTTTTGTAAAGGGTTGTCATAAACAAATAGCTAAGGGTTAATGTTTCTTTTACCTGTAAAGGGTTAACAAAGGGAACCAAACACCTGACAAGAGGACCAATCAGGAAACCGGATTTTTCAAAGCTTAAGGGAGGGAATTTGGGGTTTTTCTGGTCTTGGTCTTTGTCTGTTCTTGCTCTCTCAGCTATGAGAGGGTCTATTCCAGTCCTTCTAATCTTCTGTTTCCCAGTTGTAAGTACAAAGTTAGCAAAAGTATAGTCTTTAAATTGTTTTGCTGTATTTGCATCTGTGTATCTGGCTGGTGGAGTCTTTATGTGTATTTGGCTATAAGTACTTTAATTGTATTGTTTTTTGGATAACGTGTTTATCCCTTTTCTATTGTTATTCATTTTCTATAAGTTGAAAACCCTGTATCTACCATCTAGGTTACGAGAACTGTTATTCTATTCATTCTTCTTTTTTTTATGTAAAGTTTTGCTTTTAAGACGTGTTGATTTTTTTCTAGTTGACCCACCAGGAGATTGGTGGAGAAAGGAAAGACGGGGAGGGGGAAACTGCTCTCTGTGTTTAACTCCCTAGTGTCCAGGGCGGAAGAAGCTACAGGGGAAGAGAGAGAGAATCTTTCTGTTTCCTTGTCTTTGGGTTGTCTCTTTGTGGAAAGAGGAGACATGCTTCATGGTATTGTGATGTAAAAGGTTGCATCAGTAACTCTCAGGTTAGCCAGAGAGGAAATTCTGGTGGGAGAGAGTGGGGGGAATGGTTTATTCCCTTTGTGGTAAGACTCAGAGCCTTGAGTCTGGGGTCCCCAGGGAAGGTTTGGGGGAGACAGAGGGAGCCAAACCTGGAAATTGGCTGGTGGCAGCAAGATCAAATCTAAGCTGGTAATTAAGCTTAGAGGGTTATGCTAGCTTCTCAGTGTATGAACGCTAAGGTTCAAATCTGAGTGGGAAAGCTATTGTAAGGGTATAGTAGGATTATCTGGTAAATATAGAGATAGTATGCAGAAACAGTAGTACTCATGAACACACAAGATTCTGATGAAGTGTAACCACAGAAGCAAAGCTAGACTGGTCTGTGGTGGTTTTTTTTTTTTTTTTTTACTGCTGGGGGAATTTTGTGCACCTGTACATGCGTGGTAGGCAAAAGGAAGCAGTGCGGGGGCAGGGAGGGGAGTCTGGGGACACCCATGAACATAGTTGGGGGTGGGCAATGCCCCCCCAAAACAGAGGCAAGGCATGGAGGGGCACATGGTATCACTTGCCATGGCCTTCCCCAATTTCTGCACATGCAGAGCTGCCCTGCTGTATGAGGGTGCTGCTCCACTCTGCAGCAGGATGCCACTTCCTGGGTCCTAGTGTCAGTTGTTCTCTCTTTCTGTGTGTACAACAGTGAGTGCCCACAGTGTGGCAGGGCAAGGGGGGGAGAGGCAGTGGAGAAAGAAAGGGGTGGGATGAGGGAGTGAGGAGAGAGGGATGTGGAAGGGAACAATTGGGAGAGATGGGGAGGGGATATGGAAATCAGGAAGGGGGAGTGGGAGTCTGGCATGTAGCATCCCCTCAACAGCAGATGCAGCTGGGGCTCCCTGTTAAGCAGGCCTTTTGAACTCCCACTCTGAGCCCCCTGCACCTAGACCCCCACTGTCCCAGCGCCTGAACCTCTCCACAAAGTCCCCCACATCCAGACCCTCCTGCTGAGCCCTAGACCCCCTCCCCACTAAGCCCCCTCTGCTGAGCTCCAGCCACCTTCACCTGGACCCCACTGCAGCATCCCATTGCCCCTGCAAACCCCCAGCGAGCACTGTGCATCCACATCCCCCACTGAGCCGCCTGCATCCAGATTGCCCCACACAGAGCCTTCTTACTCTATGCCTGGATCCCTCTACACTTAGGCTCAGCCCGGCAGAATCCATCTGCCCACACTGGTGTGCCTGGTGCAGAGAAGCAGTGCTGGCTCTTGCACTGTTGTCAGGGTTGGGTGCAGCCTCACCGCCAAGTCCCTGTCTCAGGGAGGAAGTAGTGCTGTAGGGTGATCTTCCACCTCCATGCAACCAGTGGCCTTCGCTCCCCACTGCCACGCTGAAGCCTCTACATTTATTTATTGACAAATAAAACTTTTTTGCAGAATTTTTATTTTGGGGAGGCAGAATTTTTAAGTTTTTGGCACGGAATTCCCTCAGGAGTAATCTTTGGAGCCTGATGATTAGTGTTGTCTTAGGTTTCTTGTGTTTTCCAATTTTATAGTAAGAATAAAATTAATTTGTATATTACATTGTGTATATAACATTTCAGATTTCTTATGTCTGATTTCTAAGAGTGGATGGCTTATCTGACTCCAAGTGTACAAAGTAATTTGAACTTTTAAACATGAAGCAGCAGTTATGTATGTAATCTAATGTTGGAGAAGATTTTTCCAATGGTTTTAAAATATTTGTGACTAAAAATGTCTTTGAATTTTATTTAGGTTCAGTTATATTTTATTTTTATAATTAAATGAGTCTGAAGCTTCAAAATGATGTCTGGTGATGTTGACCTTAGGAGCAATAACAGATTTCTTCCAGTGAAAATTTGTCAACATTCTAAACATTCCTTGTTTTTCCAAAAAAGCTATTGCTTTAGCATCAAATGCTTTTTTTAATTGAAAGCCTAAGAATCTTTGAATGACTGCATTTGTCCATCGTAGATGTTGCATGGCTCATGCAACTGTGCAGTGTGTTTTCCCTGGCAGTACCTGAAGGGATGGCCATGCATGCACCCTGGTTTCTCTCATGCCCCTCCCTTCCTTCTGTTCCTTTTAACTGCCTGGTGGTTGGAGCATGTTACTGTGCTATGGTACAGTCCCTCATTCCTCTGTGAACATACAAAGATTATATATAGTTATAATTCTTAATTAGTAGTACTCATATTTTTTTTTATCCATTTGGACATTTGTTTCTTTAATTTATTTGCTTTAGGTCAGTAAGCTTCTCCAAGCTTTGGTTGGTACTGGGGGAGGCTACGCCAAGGCCACTGGCTTTATGCCTTGTTCCCAGTGTCAAAAACCAATCGCTCATTAGTAACCCCCACTCTCACTGTTCCACATCAGAGACAGGTGTCTGATCTTCTGCAGCTACAAATCAAGGAAAAGGAAATGCCTTAGATATATTTTCACGGAGACCATTCTTCACACGGCTCAGTTAGTGCAGGGGAGTGAATCGACTGTTCCTTTACAAGTACTCCTCCAGCCTGGCTAACTGACATTTGACCAAAGGAGATCTCCTTCATCAGAGTCATCCTCCAGCAAGCCTACGCACTTGGAGCATTCTTATTTGACTTCTTCAATATCCTTGGTGCAGGACTCCTCTACAGCAGAAGCTCAGTGGTTTGAGCATTGACCTGCTAAACCCAGGATTGTGAGTTCAGTCCTTCCGGGGCCATTTAGGGATCTGGGGCAAAAATCTGTCAGGGACGGTACTTGATCCTGCTGTGAAGGCAGGGGACTGGGCTCAATGACTTTTCATGGTCCTTTCCAGTTCTATGAGATAAGTATATCTCCATATTAAAGTAAGCCACTCTGGTACCAAAGGTTACCTACTTTGTCTCATAGGTCCCCGGTACCATCTCACAGTGACTGTCATAGGACTGAACTGTTGACTCTCGTACACATATGGGGGCCATTGAGGCAGGCTACTTTATTGGTGACTACAATGGATCTGTCACTTCTGCTTACTGTGGATCAACTGTCTATCTTAGTGTCAACAAAACTGAAGCTACATAATTACAAAGGACCTGTTGTGCCTCTCAGTGTTTGTATCACCATTTATTCATGGTGAAGGCCATTTACTGGTACTGATGCATGCAGCGCAGACTTTTACCAGCATTGATGTCTGTTATGGCACCCTTTCTCTGAAGACCAGTACCATCTTCCTTAGCTGCTTCTGTGATGACATCTAGGCCTACAATACCTGCTCCACCTCTGTGCTCAGTAGTGAAAGCCAGGTACTGCATTCTCACCATAGATCTTAGGCCTGGTCATTTGTCTCTTCCCAGAGTTGCACCAGTGTGACCTTCAAAGTAGTCCTACTTCTCATTGGAATTCAGAGTGGATTCCTATGCCTCTCATTACAGGCAGTCCAATTCATCCTCCAGAACTCATTCCTACTCTCATAGAAGACACTCATCAAGAGTAGATTGAAGGATTAGGTGGCCTGGCCTTGACACAATTGGACACTCATACCATATCAGTCTCCTCATTGGCCTTTCACTGGCATCAAGATTGTCATCCCCACTTCCTCACAGAAGCCGGTCTCTGAGAAAGGAGAGGCTTCCCTGACTAGTATCAATAGACCAGTGATCATTGATACAGAATAGCCTACAGACACTATAGTACAGGCCATTCCTCAGCCTCCCTTGGATTTACATTCTACTTCGACTGTGCAGGACTTGCCTCAGGAGGGATCTAATGAGGCTTTGGTACCAGAAGCTGCTTCTCTGCTACCGATGTCTTCAGAGTTTACCAAGAACTGAAAAGGACAGCTACAGCCCTTGGTGTTCAAATTGAACTGGTGGAGGAAAATTCTCCTAAATTTATAGCTATATTACACCCAGCTATGGCAGTGACGGTAGCCCTTCCTAAAAATGAGAGGATAATGCAGCATACTAAGTCACTCACAAATCCCTTCATATATGGTAAAAGACAGAGGATAAATACCAGATACCATCTCATGGGTTTGACCAGTTTTATTTTGCACTCTATACCGGGCTCACTGGTGGTAGCTGGAGTGAATGAATGACACTGCAAAGGTTGAGCTAAGGCTACCCAAAAGGAAAAGGATGCAAAAAAGCTAGACCTTTTTAGGAGAGAGGTGTATTCAGTGGTGGGGTTATAATTTCGCATTGCCCCTCCCCATTTGAGTAGTCCTATTGCCAACCAGCTCGCCCTCTTGGACCAATGTCTAAATCGCTAAACAAGTTACCTAAGGACTCTCAAGATGAGTTCCAGTCTCTCTTGGTGAGAAGTCATCTGGTCTGTATATCAGCTCTGCAGGCTTCCTTGGACACTGCAGTCCCAGCTTCAAGGATCATGGTGATGGTATTAACAATGCACCATTTCTCATAGCTGTCGTCATCAGGGATTCCTTGAGAAATACAGCTGACAATTAAAAGACTTTTCCTTTTGCCCCCACAAGGACAAAATATTATCCTCAGTTTCAGCTGAGACAACAGTTCTACCTCTCCAGGCAGTTTGACTAAACCTTGCACAAACACAGGCTGCGAAGAAGGAGGCTTCTGCTATGTGCCTTGGTCACTTTGTCAAGGCAGCCAAAGGCCTCAAAGCATCCTGTTTGACTCCTCTGTTGAGGACAGCATACCTATCAGTGCAGATCTTACTGGCCCTTTCTCTGCCTGTGGGAACAGGTTATCCAATTTCCTAAGTGTATGGCAGACTATCACCGCAGAGAAATTAGTGCTAAATGTGGTGGATTCAGCATATACCCAGTCAGGGCCGGCTTTAGGAAGTGCGGGGCCCAATTCGAACATTTTCGGTGGGGCCCTGGCAGGGATGACTTAAAAAAAAAAAAAAAGTGGAAAAAAAAAAAAAACCCTCTCATTTCTTTCATGTATTATTTACTTTCCATAACTATATGAATAATAAAATTATATACATTGCATCATATATGCTGTTGATTGGCTATTAATGACTGCCGTTTCACATG
>NC_133773.1:46717030-46733642 GCF_003597395.2 Chelonoidis abingdonii
AAAAAAAAAAAAAAAAATTAAAAAGGTGCCTAAGGCACGGGGCCTGATTCCCCGGAATCGGCCAAATCGGCCTAAAGCCGGCCCTGTACCCAGTAGTTCTTCTTCGAGTGCTTGCTCATATCCATTCCAAGTAGGTGTGCACGCGCCGCATGCACGTTCGTGATGAACGTGCATGCGGCGCGCGCACACCTACTTGGAATGGATATGAGCAACACATCTCGAAGAACAACAGTTACAAAGGTGAGTAACCGTCTTTTTCTTTATATCCTCCTCCCACTTCCCAGTCCCTTTTCAGGGACTCCTCTCTCAAGTGCATGCTAAGGCAAGAAATGGAGACTGTGTTCAGGAGCTAAGGAAGAGGTGCCTCTTCAACATGGAGGCAGAGTTTTTTTTACTGTCATTTCCTAAAGCCAGAGGGGATCTCAGACCCATTCTAAACCTTCAGATCAAACAAGCGTATCAGGAACTCCTTAACTCTCAGTGCATCATACCTCCTGGGAGTTCAGAATTGCCTGGCAGACTGTTCAGCCTAGATCACGAATGATTTCTCAACACTGCAGTTCTAAAGTTGATTTGAGCATGTGTGGGGATTCCTACGATGAATTTGTTTGCAACTGAGGAGAACAGGAAGTGTCCTCAGTTCTGTTCCTGAGCTGGCCACAGTCCATTTCAGATGCTTTCATGGGACAAAAACCTGCTGTGTGTTTACCACCCCAACACCCCTCATTCCAAAGACACAGTGAAACTAAAGCAAGAACGAGGCAGAATAATCTTCACACTCCAACCTGGCTGAGGCAACTCTACTTCTTGGATCTGCACAAATTGTCCATCAGAGAACTCTTTTACTTCTGCTACTAGGCAAAGACTTGATCTCCCAGCATTACATGCACATGTTGCACCTGAATCTGCATGTGGTGAACCTCTCATCTTGGTTCCTTGATGCTTAAAACCAGAGGAGCCACACTGTTCAGTGACAGTCCAGAATGTCCTGGTCAGCAGCAGAAAGCCGTCCGTGAAAGCTCCTTACCTTTTTAAATGGAAGTGCTTCTCTACCTGAGCAGCTAGCCATAATGTCTCCTACACAATCTACAATTCAAAAGATTTTGGACTGTCTTTTACATCTTAAAGAATCAGGTCTAACATTAAGTGCCATTAAGGTGCATTTGATTGCAAATTCAGCATTTCATCTGTATATTGCTGAAAGGACTGTTTTCGCTAATCCTATGACAACCATGTTCCTAAATGGACTAGATAGACTGTTTCCCACCTATTCGGGATTCAGATTCACCTTGAGATATGAATCTAGGTCTGTCAGGTCTTACGGATGCTCTATTCAAACCCTTAGCCTCTTGCTCAATGTTACACCTCTTGGTGAAGATGGCCTTTTTGCTAGCCATCACCTTTGTGGGGAGAGTGGGGGAGCTACATGCCCTGGTAACAGATTCTTCATGTAATATAGTCTACAGGGACAAGGTGAAGTATAGGGTTTGGCCTGTGTTATACAGGAGGTCAGACTAGATGATCACAAGGCTCTCTTCTAAGAGCATAAGAATGGCTATACTGGATCAGACCAATGGTCCATCTAGCCCAGTATCCTGTCTTCCAACTGTGACCAATGCCAGGGCCCCCGAAGGGAATGAGCAGAACAGGTAATCAAGCGATCCATTCCCTGTCGCTCTGTAGACGAGCCAACTCACCCCCGCAGTGCCTCCTGCTGGTCATCCTTGGGAATTAGCTCGGTCCCAGCCCGGAGTGCCCTCTGCAGACCGGTGATCCACCTGTCCTCAGCTGGCCCCGTGTCCCTCCCTGGACCCCAGTGCCCCTTTAACTGGGTCTCCCCCGTCCCAGGGGAACCCCCACCCCACTATCCCCACTTTGCCTCATTATTGGCTACTGCCCAGTCATTGTCTAGCCCCCACACCTTGGGGCAGACTGCAGTATCAGCCACTCATCATAGGCAAAGCGGTTTTGGACTGGCTGCCTTTACCCACCCTCCGGCTGCCCCTCTGCAAGCCCAGTGCCTCGGAGGCCTAGAATTAGGCCCTGCAGCCTGGGGAGTTGCTGGCCTAGGGCTTCCCAGCTCCTAAGGCCTTTCTCCCCAGCCCTGCCTTCCTCTAGGTCCTCTGGGTGAGTTCCCAAGCAGCCAGTCCTGTCTCCCTCTCCAGTCAGAGAGAGACTGTCCTGGCCTTCTAGCTTCACTGCCTCTTATAGGGGCCTGCTGGGCCTGATTGGAGGATGGCCACAGCTGAGCCCACTTTCCCCACTCAGCCCAGGCTTTGGGCCCGAGCCTACAGGCTGCTTTCTCCAGGCCTAGCCCCCTTCCCAGGGCTGCTTTTAACCCCTGCAGGGCAGGAGCAGGGATCCACCCTGCTACACGCTCATTCCCAGATTCTGGCAAACAGAAGCTAGGGACACCATCCCTGCCCGTCCTGGCTAATAGCCATTAATGGACGTAGCCTCCATGAATTTATCTAGTTCTTTTTTTAACCCTGTTGTAGCCTTGGCCTTCACAACATCCTCTGGTAAAGAGTTCCACAAGTTGACTGCATTGTGTGAAAAAATACATTCTTTAGTTTCTTTTAAACTTACTGCCTATTAATTTCATTTGGTGACCCCAAGTTCTTCTGTCAGAAGTAGTAGTAAATAGCAAGCCCTTATTTATTTTCTCTACACCAGTCATGATTTTATAGACCTTTCATATCCTTCCTGAGTTCTCTTTTCCAAGCTGAAAAGTCCAAGTTTTATTAATCTCTCCTCATATGGAAGCTGTTCCATACTCCTAATCATTTTTGTTGCCCTTTTCTAAACCTTTTCCAGTTCCAATATATCTTCTTTGGAATGGGGCGGCCACATCTGCATGCAGTATTCAAGATGTGGGCATACCATGGATTTATACAGAGACAATATGATATTTTCTGTCGTCTTATCTATCCCTTTCTTAATGATGCCCAACGTTCTGTTTGCTTTTTTGACTGCTGCTGCACACTGAGTGAATGTTTTCAAAGAACGATCCACAATGACTCCAAGCTCTTTCTTGAGTGGTAACAGGTAATTTGGAGCCCATCATTTTATATGTAGAGTTGGGATTATGTTTTCCAACATGCATTACTTTGCATTTATCAACATGCTGGCCTTGGAATCTGTGAAACCCTAAGTTTCTTTCCAAAGTAGTATCTGATTTCCACTTCATTAGTTAATATACTTACTGGTCATTTTTCTGAATCTACATGCTCACAAAACTAAAAGCTGTACACTTCGGGTATGTGCCAAGCCCTGCCCTTTTATCTGGGTAGAAAAAAGTGCTTTGGTTTCTTCCCAGCTCTTTGGGTCCTCTGTAGAACAGTTGAGAGGTCATCCTGTTAGGACACAATGGCTCTTGAGATGAATTATTAGCTGCATTGCTATGTGTTATTCTGTTAAAGGTAGAACACCTCGTGAAAAGTCAGCACACTGCATATAGGGTGCATTTCCTCCTCTACTGCATTTGTGGAAAAGGCCCCCATCGTCAACATTTGTACAGCAGCAACATGGTCCTCTGTTAACATATTTGCTAGATTGTTATTACTGTGCCATCGAGGGAAGATGAGAATGTGGGGAAAACAGTCCTATATTCTGTCTTCAGATGAGATACCTAGGCCCACCTCCACTGAAAATCGCTTGGGGGCATCTGCAGTGGAATGGACATATACAATCATTCAAAAGACAAAATGGTTACTCATCTTTTTGAAGCTGTTGCTTTTTTGAGATGTGTTGCATATGTCCATTCCAAAACCCACCTCCTTCCTCAGTGCGTTGGAGTCCTCATCTAACCTTCTGGTAGGAAGGCTCCATCCTTCATACTCTCTGTTCAGAACATGAGGGAAACCAGGGAGCATGCATTGCAGCTCTACAGTTGCAGCATGGGAAAACTCTCCAGCACCAATGCACGAGGTGCATATGACACCTACAGTGAAATGGACATATGCAACACAATTCAAAGACAACTAGTTATGAGGTGAGTAACCTTCTCTTTTTAACACGTTTTCTTAGGACTGTTAAGTAGCTATGAAGAGATCTGAGGGCAGAGGGGAGATTATCAGAGATTTAAAGAAGGAAGAAGAGTTAATATATTATTACATTTAGCAGCCTAGTTGCTTTCATCTAAAAACTTTTTATCCAAATGAAATACATCTGTCCAATAGCATATTGTAACTGTGTGACATATGGGGTTTTTAATTAGCTCCTGGGTGTGCTTTTTATGGCTATATCTATTAAATGGAACTCTGTCCATCAAGGAGTTAGGCTGACAATTACAGTAACAGCACGCTAAAGACGTTTGTCGTTAGGATCCCCTTTTTAACATCCTTTTATTTCAAATCTTAGTGTACTGTTGGTAGAACTTTGTGTTGGAGGCAACCACTCTTGAGTAGCTGACTGGATTGCCCACTGTTGTTTTTTTGTTGGTTAAAGTAATGTTGTACCTGGTGTCTGTTACAGTTCTCACATATCAAATGAGAAGTGATTTATTGTGATTACTGCTATGAAACATAGTACGTCTTTGACCGCCACTGTTAAGAGTGCCAGACCTCATCCCCTCATTCTGAAATGCTGTTCTGGTAAACATATATTTTGTTACTTTACAGGCTAGTGACTTCAATGATATCACAAATTGGCCGACACCAAGTGAAATAGCAAACAATGAAGTGAGTATACTATGTTTATATACTTTTATATATAGTCTGAATTATATTTTTTATAAACCTGCAAAGCTTGTGGACCCCTTTGTTGCAAGCTCATTATATGGTGAATCTGGTTAGGTATTTTAGGGTTTCAGCAGGAAAACTGAAAAGGATTTTGAGGTATGAGTCAGAGTTCACTGAGTACACTTTATGATTCAGGTGATACATGTCTATCCCCTCCCTATCCCACTGAGGTGAGACAACACCAGTTCTGCTGATTTCAGGACCCTCCTATACATGGAAGTGTACAGGATTTATCCCATAATTTTACATTTTAATTCACCTTTAAGAATTGTCAGTGTGGATCTTCCTTTTTGAGATGTGTGTGCATGGAGAATGAATCATTTGCAACACTGTAACCTTTGGGGCTTTATACATGCTTCCTCATGGATCTAAATGCTTAGTGCAAGGTTCTGTAAGCAGCCATGGCCCTAACTCTATCCTGCTTCCTTCATCATCTTCAAGAGTGAACACTGAATCCCTGGATAACTTTTCTGTTAAATTCAAATTCTTACTCTGTCTGTCACCATGATATTGATGTGTTGAGCTGGGCTAATAACTCTTATTTCAGTTCACCAGCAGTACAAAAGAAAAAACAACTTTGATTCAGGTCAAACCAAATGAAAATATTGTGACAACTTTTGATGAATTGAAAAGATCTGTTTTGGGTTAAACAAAACATTTCCTTTGACCTGAAACAATTTTTTGGGTGGCTAAATGGCTAGAGCACTTACGTGGGATGTGGATGACACAGCTTCAATCCCCCAGTTTGCTTGATGTGGAGAAGAGATTTGAATTTGGGTCTTCCATATCACAGGAGAGTGCCCTAACTTCTGGGCAAGGGGGTATTCTGGGACAGACCTCTCTCAGTCTCTTCTGTTGAAGCTGTTACACTTTATAAATGATTAGTCATTGGGGCAGGCACTTGAACATCCTAGGTGAGTGCCCTAGACAGCAGGCTGTAGAATCGTGTTCTCTCTTTCCCTGGCCCAATGACTGTTCTTTGTCATTCATAATAAAATAATGTATTGTTAGATTTAGATAGGCTTCATACTAGTTTTGTGACATCAGCAAATGCTGTTTCAGTCTTTGGCTCCATTCTGCCCCATCCTGCCCCATCACGATTTTCTTGATGCTGGAACCAACCAAAGGGTTTTGAGGTTCAAGTGATACAGTTCATGCTTCCTATTATGGTACGATGTCTGATAAGAGCCAAAGGAAGCACCTTTAAGTGTCTCTTTTAGGGATATTCACAGACCAAAATATATTCAAGTTTTGCTCTTCAATTCTGCCAGGAACCTGAGTCTACTAAAGGCATTTTACATGGAACTGTCATCCTCTACTGTCAACGTTCTTTTTGGGCCAGATCCAGCCAAGTTCATTGGCGACAATGACTGCACTGATGACATCAACATTGAAACTTAGGCAAATATTAAAGAAACTACTCTAGGATTTGGGTCTGTGATAGGGCACAAAAGGAGTGTAAGATGAAGCAACACCACTAATCTGGGTGTTCTCTCAGATTCAGTTCAAAACAGTGGAAGTGTATTATGTGTATTCTGAGAGTCTGCCACAGAATTCCCTTCTTTCTACTAAATTGTGCTTCAGGATCTCAACTTCCTTTTTTTTTTTTTTTTTTTTTAAGAATTGTTATGAACCTTTATGGTTGCAGAGAAAACCTGAACAGGATGTAAACCAGTGACAATCAATGCGCATGTGGGTCTGCAGAGAGCCTGAAACAACAGCTATAAGAGGTGCATACCATCCTTGTTATCTATGCCACCTGTATACAAGTTGGTGGATAGATTGTATCGGGCTCCTTAGTTGGATTTTGAGCATTTATATACCCATGCAACACCATGGCGCACTCAGCAGTCTCTGAGGGGTCAAGGATATGAAGAGAGCCACTTTCTACACTCTTCGACAAGGAGACAAAGATGATGAACTTAACTGTGTCATAAGATGTGCTCAGCAGCAGCTTTGCACCATAAAGTTGCAAATTTGTGGGTGCTGCTGGTGAGGTAAAAGGATCTGCTTTGGGATAAGCTCCTCCCTTTGTCAGAGTGCCTTCCCTTTGTAGTTGAAAATAGACATAAGCCATTAGTAAGGAGGGTCAGAAATGGGCTCATCTATGCCCTCTTCGATACTTCATATGTGAAGTAAAAGTCAGAGTGTCTGAGTTTGTATAGTCTTCCGATAGCTGGAAATCTAGAGATTATTCAGTGTTAGTTCAATTTGAGTCTATTGCAAGCTGCTTTGCCATTCCCATACATTTTCAGGCATTCCTCTTGTGAGAAAATGCAACATGAAGTAACTTCCCTCCCACGACTGAGAACAATAGAAGTTCCCCAAAATATTTGGAAAGAGTTCTTCTCTCATTCCCTAGTTACTATGGGGGAAAGAGAAACTAGGGAACTATCCTATACTGGAGCTAAGAAATTGAACAGGTTCAAAAAGAGGTTTAAATTCTGTATGACTTTAATCCCTTTTTAAGCCAGTGTGATTGATTTGGGGCTCTGTCTAAAAGAAGTCTATTTCTGTATGTCTTTCCATCTGATCCACTGAAAGTACTTAAGTCTCTCTCTGTGTGTAGACCACTACCAAAACAGATTGCTTCACATGCTCTACAGCATCAAGGATCTTTACCATTTACCTGATTGTAGTTGCTGCTCCTTGAGGTATTTAGGGGTTATAACATCAACCAAAAGAGTCTGTAAGATGCCAGTCATGATTGCTGAGGTGCCCTAAATAGTATTCCATAAAAGCAAGGTACATTCTAAATTGCTAACTTGGTGGCTTCTGACTTCTGTATGAATATGTCTACCTTACAGTACTTTTCTGAGATCCTGCACATTACCAGGTGAGGCTAGGTTGCATAGTGCAAGATGTTAAAATTGCATTTAGCTGCAGCATATGTAGAACTGTTACTTATGTGCAAATTTCCTACATTACCTATGGCTTATGGTAATAAATTCAGGGGGAGACTATCTTTGCTAAACAGCTGTCTAAAGGGTTAAGCTTTGCATTCAAATCTGTTACGTTGCGATACCTAAAGTGTATTCTAACAGATCCAAAGCAATCATCGCAACATTTCTGAAAAATCTTTGTATGTTTGCAAGACATAATTTTTATTTAGTATGATGTCCAATTAAAGAAAAGCCTTCCAATATTTATTTAAAATACTACACAACTTTCCTTCTTTGAGAGTTGTTGTTACTGAATCTCCCAGAAGTGATCTGCAGTATACAGGCAGTATTCAATGGAAAACAGTTACTTGTAAATTCCTTAACCTGAATTCTATAAGTAAAATATATAGACAGATATTGTCAACCACCTTCTGGTACCCTTTTTAATCTGTTTTTAAATTCTGATTAAATGGAATGGAAGAATGAGAGTTGGTGCCCATTGTTCTTTGTAACCTTGAACAAATATTTGGATTGATTAGGGAACATACAGCTCCACTAGTCAGAGCCTTCTGAGATATTCTGTTTAAAGATTGAAACAGATTAGTGTCCTGTAAGTGAGGCTCTATAAAGATAGTAACTACAGTTCAAGTAGACTGGTAAGTAAACTTTCATCTCGAGTGCTGGTCTCTGTGTATTTCACTATGGATACAACTAAGGGTACGTCTACAATACAGGATTATTCTGATTTTACATAAACCGGTTTTGTAAAACAGATTATATAAAGTCAAATGCACCCGGCCACACACAGCACAATAATTTGGTGGTGTGCGTCCATGTACCGAGGCTAGCATCAATTTCTGGAGTGTTGCACTGTGGGTAGCTATGCCATAGTCACCCCCGCCCATTGGAATTCTGGGTTGAGATCCCAATGCATGTTGGTGCAAAAACAGTGTCGCGGGTGTTTCTGGGTAAATGTCATCACTCATTCCTTCCTCTGTGAAAGCAACGGCAGATAATCATTTCACGTGCTTTTTCCCTGGATTGCACTGGCAGACGCCATAGCATGGCAACTGTGGAGCCCGTTTTGCCTTTTGTCACTCACCATATGTGTACTGGATGCTGCTGACACAGGCGGTACTGCAGCACTACACAGCAGCATTCATTTGCCTTTGCAAGGTAGCAGAGACGGTTATCAGTCATTCTGTACCATCTGCTGTGCCATTGTAAATTGGTGATGAGATGATGGTTATCAGTCGTTCTGTACCATCTGCTGCTGTCATGGGTGCTCCTGGCTGACCTTCGCTGAGGTTGGCCAAGGGCGCAAAGACAAAAATTGGAATGACCCCCCCGGGTCATTCCCTCCTTTATGTTGTATCTAAAAATAGATAGTCAGGCAGTACAGAATCTTTTCTTTAGACATGAAAGGGGCAGGGGCTCATGGAGTTCAGCCCCCAGTTACTATGATGACGGTTACCAGCCGTTCTGTACCATCTGCCAGGAATAACCGGGAGTCATTCCTGTTTTTACCCAGGCACCCCCAGCCGACCTCACCTGAGGCCAGCCAGGAGCACTCACAGGTTGATGAGGACGGCTACCAGTCCTACTGCACTGTACCGTCTGCCACCGGGGAGGGGAGAGGATGCTGCTGTTCATTGCCCCAGCACCGTGTCTGCCAGCAGCATGCAGTAGATATACGGTGACATTGAAAAAAGTCAAGAAACGATTTTTTTTCCTTTTCTTTCATGGGGCGGGGTGTGTAAATTGATGAGATATACCCTGACCACCCTGGACAATGTGTTTGACCCTACAGGCATTGGGAGCTCAGCCAAGAATGCAAATGCTTTTCGGAGACTGCGGGGACTGTGGGATAGCTGGAGTTCTCAGTCCCCCCCCACCCCCTTCCTCCATGAGCGTCCATTTGATTCTTTGGTTTTCCGTTATGCTTGTCACACAGCACTGTGCTGTGGACTCTGTATCATAGCCTGGAGATTTTTTTCAATGCTTTGGCATTTCGTCTTCTGTAACAGAGCTCTGATAGAACAGATTTGTCTACCCATACAGCGATCAGCTCCAGTATCTCCCGTACGATCGATGCTGGAGCTCTTTTTGGATTTGGGACTCCATCGCCACCCGTGCTGATCAGAGCTCCACACTGGGCAAACAGGAAATGAAATTCAAAAGTTCACAGGGCTTTTCCTGTCTACCTGGCCAGTGCATCCGAGTTCAGATCGCTATCCAGAGCGGACACAGTGGTGCACTGTGAGATACCACCCGGAGGCCAATACCATCGATTTGCGGCCGCACTAACCCTAATCCAATATGGTAATACCGATTTCAGCGCTACTCCTCTCCTTGGGGAGGAGTACAGAAACCGATTTAAAGAGCCCTTTATATCGATATAAAAAGCCTCGTTGTGTGGACGGATGCAGTGTTAAATCAGTTTAACGCTGCTAAAATCGGTATAAACACGTAGTGTAGACCAGGCCTAAGATGAGGGAATTTTTGCAAGCAGTGTCCGAGGGTCTGCACCTACCCCTGTGCTCTTAAGTTCCATACTGATGGTATAAGACAAGGGGGAGGGCGAACTGCCTCGCCAATTCCTGCCTATTGCTGCACAGCTTGAGTCAGAATCCTACAGTTAGAAGCTGGTCCTTTCTAGTCTCCTGTAAGTGTCCAAACTTAAGAAAATATAAGTTGTTGGTTTTTTTTAATAGTTTCCCAGTTAGTGTTAGAATCCCTAGCCCAAGGAACCTTCATGCTTTCCCAGGGTAGAACTTAGATTATGCCCAGGATGCTGGGCTTCAGAAACTTTCTCCTGGCCCCACTCCTTTTTGGGGAGCAGCAACTGCCAGTGCTGCCTCCAGTGCCTCAGAGAAGTTTATATTTGCAGTATCTAAGTGTAGTATGAGCTACTCTTTTCCCAGTTGAACACTGCAGGTGTGAGAACTCCAGCTTTGGAAGCACCTTATTGAGCATGCGAAGAGGCCCCAGTGAGACCTAGGCCAGAAGGTTCCCCCATACATTGGCCAGGGTCATCAAGGAACATGCCCCCTAGTATTATGTTGGAGTCCTGAGCAGATAGGAGCAGAGAGAATGTCCATTCATCTGGGCCCTATCATAAGAGTGAGGGGCATTCTTACACACACAGAAGCAGATGCCTTCCATGACCTTCTAAGAGGAGAGATGATTCCTTTTGACCCTGTCCAAGTCAGGTGAATCTTGAGAACCAAGTCATATGGAGTTAGGGTGTCCCCCCTCCTAAGCCACATAGGAGCAATGCTTCTTCAGTACCAACCTCCCCATTGACTGTGATACTGACTGCAGTATCTACTAACATGACATACCAGGAATCACCAGTACTTTTTTGAAAACAACTGGGTTGGAGACTCATTCAATGATGGTACTGTCATAGCCCTGAGAGGAACAACCATTTACACCTACTCTGAAGGTATGGAATGATAAAACATAACCTCCAAAGGGCGAAGCAGGGGGACTTCCTCCTCCTGGACCCAACATTTCCCTTGTTATCAAGACTAATACTCACCAAGGAGATCTAGCAGCAGCAGGAATTGGGGATTCTGGAAGAAGTCTATCTGCCGTCCTGTCTACTAGCCATAGTTTTCCCCTCAGTGTAATCAACAGTAGTGCCAGTGGAGCCATATCCAACCTTTCCATGGTAGGAAATTCAGCTTCACCTCCACCTAAAGAGATCAGCCTAGGTAGGACATTGAGAATCTCCTGGATCCAGTCTTGGCCACAGAAACAAAGCCCCCCTCCAGAAGATGAGTGGTACTAAACGCCTCAGACCACTGTGACCTACTTTTGACTCATACTGGCCTTATTGGGTCCCATGGTAGCTTTATGTGTGGTACTTGGGATCCATGTGATGCAATAAGGAGCCTTACGACCCCTCTCCTCAAAAGGGTCAACCAAAACCTCCCTCTGAGGCTGTGGAAGAAGAGGAGGATGAGCCAGATCCGTTAGTATGTCTGGTACCAATAGGAGTATGTGCTCATCATCCAGCGAGGTGGTTGCTCCAGCCTCAGTCTTCCCCCAGACTATCCTAAACAATTTCAGGAAATGTTAGTGTCATGGAAGAGCTCCAGATCTCCTTAAACAAGATTCAGGGCTCTCAGCATAAGCTTTTAGATATCCTGCACTCTCAGTAAATGAAGCCATACTAGAATCAGCAAGGGTTGTATTGCACATGCTGGCTACCTGTGCCCCTAGGCCAAAGAAGGCAGAAAGGATGTACTTTGCTCTAGCTGAGAGAGCGGAGTTCTTCACCCATCCTACACAAAAGTCCTTGGTACTGTACATGGCCAGAAGGATCCATACAACATGCAGCTGCCACCCCTGCTGATAAGTAGGCTGTGCATCTAGACCGTAGGGGGAGGAAGATGTTTACATCTGTAGTTTAGAATCCCAAACTATCAAGTTCTTTTTGCCAGATATGATTTTCTGAATTTTTCTAAGTTCCTGGACTTTAGGAACAAGTTACATCAGGGGAAAAGAGCTCAATTTCAAGCCCTTATTGAGAAGTATAAACAGATGGCTAGAAGTTCATTTTAAGTTGTGTTTGGTGCGGCCAATATCTGTGGCTAATCTTTTCATTGAGAAGACAGACAACTCTTTGCAGTCGTTGAAGGACTCCAGGGCAACCTTCTGCTCTCTGGGTATATAAATATCAACCTCAAAGAGAAAATACTATAAACATGCCTACAAACTGAGCCCCTTACCATAACCCTTCTATCATCATCAGTTTTATGAGCCACCTCACAAATGGCAGAAAAATGCTAAGGCCAAGATACTCTTGTGATATTATCCAGAGTACAGTCTGGACCGATGAATAACTGTGTCCCCTCAGTTCTCCAGCACAGGGTGCCTTTTACACTGCTTTTCTGAGAGCAGTCTGTCCTGGTCTGCTCTCTCAGCCTCCAGCATGTAAGTTACTCCCAGTTACAGTACGAGCCCTGTAGCCAGCCACTCTTGAATTACAACACAGAATACCACCAGCAAATTCTCAGTCCCAGAATTCCCGCTAGAAATGTACGTCTTGTACTGGCTGCCCAGCTCTCTCCTATATGATGTAAGCTCATATAAAGTCCATCATTTTATTGATGGAAAAGAAGATGCACAAATACCATTATCCCAAATGGAGGTTCGCAAACACCCCAGTCCAAAACACACTGGGTCTAAATAAAATAAGAGAGCAAATTAACTACAAAAGAATAGATTGTGACTACAAGTAAAGAGGCATAAAGTCAGAATTGGTTACAAGAAAATAAAAGTAAATTGCAGCTAATACCTAACTTAACAAGTTAAGTGAATTCAAAGCAAAGGTCTCTCTCACCATGTGTTTCAGCAATCTTACTGCTGAATTCTTTTCAGTCAAAATCCCTCCCCCCGTCCAAAGCAGTTTCCTTTGTTCTTCAAATGTTGTGCATATTGTGTGTAGAGAGAAAGGGAGGAATAATTTGGGGCATCTGCTCTCCCTTCTTACAGGTCTTTCTTTTCTTTGAGAATCATTTCAATTTGAGGTTCAGGAGACCGTGTTGCCACACATTTTATTAGGTCAATAATGAGCAGCAAAGTGAGTTTTCAAATGATACCTCACAAAGCATACTCTGTACAAAACTTATCATAATCTTGCAGAAGAGGTGAATATAAGAGTACAGACTGTCACAATGCTGCATCTTCCACTTCAACTGCGGCCACCCGGTCTCACTCCCTGACTGAGAGATATTTTTGACGAGACCATCAAGGGCTACAAACCAGTATTGGTGCCATCTTCACCCAATGCCAAGGGGGTTGTTTAGAGAACTTATCTCACAATTGATGGTTGATGATAGATGCTGCATATCACCCTTCTGGCTATACTATTGAGTTTCTTTCCCCACCTCCAAAACTTTCTTCCTCATCCCTTTTCAAGGACTTCAAGGTGTGTCCCACGTGGTGGTTGAGATTCAACTGGAGCCAATAAAGATTGCAGTGTCACCTGGGTCCCTCTCCCTGTCCAAGTCTGGGCATCTTTCAGGATCGGATTGAAGAAGGTCCAGCATCCCACAAGACAGTGGGAGTGGCAGTCAGAATGATAAAGCTAGCTCCAATAGCCAGTACTTCTCAGTCTCTTTAAGGACACACACAGAAAGAGGTTGAGAAATAGTCCATCCTGTCATTATTTTGTCTACTAGTTAAGCCTGTTTTCGGACACACCAATTTTGGTTCACAGATTTCTCGTATTTACCAAGCATGATCTCAACATAGTCCTCGTGTTATATCAGTAGGCCTTTTTGTTTGAACTAATTTAGGCTTTGTCTCCCTGTCATAAATTTTGACATCAACATTTGTAGATTGTTATGGCTTCTTATAAACATTCACTTTTTTTACTCTTGAGCTCCCAATTAGGTAAATTTGTAGACCCAATTATCACAACAGTACAATGGCATCAATAACACCATCCCCAGAAAAGGACACATGGCTCACAGCTCTTGATGCCAAAGATGTGCTTTCATTTTGGTTATTCACTCCACAGATGATTCCTCAGGTTATGGTAGGCCTCCAGCACTATAAATTGAGGGTATTTCCTGTTGGGTTAACCACACCTCCCAGAGCCCTCACAAAAGTGTTCTCAGTAGTAGCAGCTCAGATGAGGCAACACCATGCTTACACAATTTGCTTCTGCTGGGCAGCTCTTGCCTGGAGGCCTTAATGCCAGCCTCATTGCTGTTCCACCTTCTAGTATTCCTGGGAATCTGCATAAACATGAAGTCTACACTGACTCTGACACAGAGCATAGAAGTTATAGGAGCTACCTTGGATTCCATCAGGGCAAAGGCTGACCTCCCTAAGGACAGGTTTCATGACATGAGCATTCAGATCTAGCTACGTGAAGGCTTTGATTATTAGTTCAGATATGCCTCACTCTTATGCAGCAGATGGCATCATGTACTTATCTGATGGCATTTGGCAGACTCCAACTCAATTTCCTACAAGCATGGCTCTGAACAGTATATACACCACAGCAAGCACAGCATGAACGCCTTAGTGACAGTCCCCACTAAATTGAGGATCTCGCTACAAGTTCATCTGGCCACATATCAGCGTGTCTCCTGCCAATGAACATTTACTCAGCCTTTACTCATTGAGTAACAGCCAGGTTTTTGAAGGGTCTGTTCAGAAACTTTGTACCAGTAAAGTAACCAGCCCTTCACTGAGATCTTCTAAATCCCTCTTTGAACCACTAATCAGGTGTTCCTTGTCTTACCTGTCAGAGGAGGTCATGTTCCTCATTGCCATCACTTCAGCTGGAAGAGTAGGTGAATTTGGGGCCCTAATGACCAATGCATTATACATAATAGTCCATAAGGACCAAGTCTCACTACAATTACACCTGAAATTCATTCCTAAGAGACTTTTGTAATTTCACATAAACCAGTCAATTCACTTACCTGTGGGTTGATGTTTTTTGTCCCTGAAGCCCCATGCCTCAAGCAAGGAGAGTATTCCCTTGATGTTAGGTGAGTTATTGGCATTTTACCTGCAGAGAATGAAACAGATCAGAAAATTACCTAGACTATTTGTTGCCATAGCAGAACAAGTATGAGGACAAGCTGTATCCTCTCAAAGAATATAAGTGGATTTATGACTGTATCCTTGGCACAGCTTCCTTCCCCTTGCAGGGTAAGGGCTCACTGTACAAGGGCACAAGCAACGTCTGTAGTATCACTTCAGGAGATGCCCTAGCTTGATAGCTGCGGGATAGCTATTTGGAGTTGCATCCACCCATTCAGGAGACAGTATTCCTTGGTCCAAGATACCTCTGTTGACACATCCTTTGGGATAGGATTTCTATAAGCAGTTATATCACCTGCATTCTTGCACCCTCCTGCTTTGAGTACTGTTTCAGTCACCCACAGTGGAATACACATAAGTACCAGCACTTGAAGAAAGAGAAGTTACTTACCTTATTGTAACTGGAATTCTTCAAGATGTGTAGTCTCTAGTTGTATTCCATTACCCACCAGCCTTCCCTTCTGCTTTGGATCATGACAAGATTCACAGCAGAGAAGAAACTAGAGGTGGTCAGTCCACTTCGCTCCTTATATCTTCAGTGTGGAGCATGAGGAGAGCAAAGGTGAAGCATGGGCCAACAGACACCACTTGCAAGAATTCTCTGGTCTCAGGCATGTGGTCCATATTCTTACCCACAGTGGCATACAGATGGGTACCACACATTTTGTATACAATAAGATCAGTAACTTCCCTTTCTTATATTTTGCTATAATTTAGATAATTTCACTTTAACAAGATATCATTTATAGATTGTTATTGAAAATACTTATAATTGAACATTCTGCAGTGTTACATATTTAGTACATCTAATTGTTGTAACTATTTGCATTCTACAGTTAATTTTTGTAACTAAGGGCTTGGCTACACTTGGAAATGTGCAGCGCTGGGAGTTACAGCTGTGCTCGTACAGCTGTGTAGGAACAGCGCTGCAGTGTGGCCACATTTGCAGCAGTTGCAGCGCTGTTGGGAGTGATGCATTGTGGGCAGCTATCCCACAGAGCACTTCGTCCCATTTTGGTGCTGTGGGTTGTGGGAAGGGGACGGAAGGGTGCAGGTCATTCCGCTTCCTGTCCCAACGCCCCATGGTGCATCGCTCCAGTAGTTTCATGCCATTGTGAGTCTGCAGCGCGGTTTCTGTTAGAAATGGAGCCCGAGCTGCTGAGGACTTTGCTGATGAATGTCGCCAGCACATCACGTTTGGCAGTTGAGCTATTCCTTATGCTCCAAAGTGACAGTGAGGAGTCCGACGACAGCAATGATGATACAGATATAGATTCACCTGACGCATGTAACGCTAAATTGCTTGTGGTAGTAACGGACATGCTCAGCAGTGTGGAACGCCGCCTTTGGGCTCGGGAAACGAGCACTGAGTGGTGGGATCACATCGTCCTGCAAGTCTGGGATGACGAGCAG